>NC_069499.1:892685125-892985125 GCF_027579735.1 Bombina bombina | reverse complement strand
GTTAATATCATTTATGCTTTTTTGCATTGATACATTTTAAGTTTTTTTAATTTGATCAAGTGAGCAAATGTTTTTGTTAGGTAATTCCTATAAACCTGACTTTATATGTTGACACCAACTCTGTGTTAATGAGTAATATGATAATAAAATGATAAGTTTACTTAGGGTTTGCCCTGATTATCTTACTGGAATCTTGCCAAGTTGCCAACTATGTAGAGTATTTAAAAACAAAACGTCTGTTTCCGAGGTTTACAGTAGTTCTAACCTATTCATTTTTAATAAACTGCTGTAATATATCCTTAATTTAGTTTATTCATATTTTGCAGATTTATGACTTATAAATTAAAAAAAATGTATTTGTAATTATTAATCTTGTCTCAGTTTTAAGTAACAGAAACTAAAATGATTCAGGTTATACATGGATCATCCTTTGAAAGTGATATAGTTCAGCATTATTTTATTTATATTGCATACATGACTGCTACAAACCTGGATAACCACTGTTTCCAGGATTAAACTAATTAGACTAATGTTATCGCAGGAGCGCACTAGCGTGCATATTACAAGATGAAAGTAAAACGTTACGCTTGAGAGCAAGTCAAAACTGCGGTAGAAGATTAAGCATGACTTGAGACAAGTTGCGCGGTAAATCCGTTGCAAAACACACCGCATGCAAAGTGGCTTTAATGCAATTTCCATTGCGCCGCCATTACAAGTTCAATAAAATGTTCTTTTTCGCAAGCATTATGCTACGGTAACCCGTATACCGCACACAAACCAAGTTCCAACTTGGCGTGCACGTATTCCCCCATAGAGATCAATAAAGGAAAAATGTAGGAAAAAATCCTAACACCTGCGATTGCGAAATCGCCATCTATCCTCCATATAAAAGGGGTACCTTGCATTCAATCTTCATTGTGTGGCTGGAGACCGCATGAAGAGGAGCTCCGTGTCGATGCTCTGAAGAGGAGGACCGACTTTGCCGTCGCCACCGGTATGAAGATAGAAGATGGACTGCGGCTTGGATGAAGATTGGAGAAGATGCTCCGCCAATGGATAAAAATCTTTCGCCACCAGGATGAAGATGGATCGCCATCCTTCATCATTGGTGAGTACCAATTTAGGGATTAGTGTTAGGTTTATTTTTTAATTTTGGGGTGTTTTTATTTTTAAAGATTAGAGTTTTTTTGGGGGGGGTGAAAAAGATCTGAATGCCCTTTTAAGGGCAATGCCCATCCAAATGCCCTTTTCTGGGTAATGGTTATATTATGAGTTTTTTAGTTAGGTTTATTTATTTTGGGGTGTTGAGGGGGTTGTAATGTTAGGGGGTAATTGGTGTTTTTTTAAGGTAAAAGAGCTCTTAGCTTTAGGGCAATGCCTTGTAATTTTAGTTGTTGTTTTTTTGTAATGGTAGTTGTTTTTTTGTTGTTTTTTGTAATGTTAGGTTTTATTATTTTTAGTACTGTTAGGTTTTTGTTCTTTTTGCTAATGTAGCTTTTTTTGTATTATTTATTTTTTGAAAACAAGTAATGTTAGGTTTGTTTTTAGTTTAAGCTTAGGTTTTAATTTTGTTTCACAGGTAAGTTTTTATTTATTTTAAGGTAGTTAGTATATTTTAAATTTAATTTAATTTTAATTTTGTTAAAGTTAAGGGGTGTTCGGTTTGGGGGTTAATAGTTTAATTTAGACATTTGTGTTGTGGGGGGAAGGCGGTTTAGGGGTTACTAGCTTTATTTAGTGTTGGTGATGGGTGTAGTGGCGGTTTAGTTTAGTTTAATTTAGGAATCTGTTGGCAGCGCTGCGGAATCTGTTGGCGCTCTACAAATACCTGATAATAATAATAATAATAATAATAGGTAGTTGTGATTCAGGAGGATGACAGTTTATGAGTTAATAGGTTTATTTATTAGTTGCGATGCGGGGGATGGCGGTTTAGGGGGTAAATAGGTTTATTTATTAGTTGCGATGCGGGGGGTGTCAGTTTAGGGGTTAACAGCTTTATTTATTAGTTGCGGTGTGAGGGGATGGCGGTTTAGGGGTTAATTGTGTAGTTTATGGGTGTTAGTGTACTTTGTAACATATTTTTGATGTGTTTTGTGAAACTTTTTTGTTATGCAATATCATGTTTAATCAATCTTAATATGTTTTACTTCGTTTTGAATAGTAATACTTTAAATTCCTATGTTCTTCACATTATTTATATATATATATATATATAAACAGCAGGCAGGCCAGCACTCATGGTTAACATTTCATCCACCCAGGGTGCTTCCAAAGTATTGATAGTAGTGAAGAAAAGGGATGCACTCGCCAGGATTTTCAAAGTTACCATTTAATGTAACGTTTCGGGGTGTTACCCCCTTCGTCAGACAATACAAAATAACCTGGTTATTTTGTATTGTCTGAAGAAGGGGGTAACACCCTGAAACGTTACATTAAATGGTAACTTTGAAAATCCTGGCGAATGCATCCCTTTCCTTCACTAATATATATATATATATATATATATATATATATATATATATGTATATATATATATATATATATATATATATATATATATATATATATATATATATATATATATATATATATATATATATATATATATATATATATATATATATATATATATATATATATATATATATATATATATATACCAGTATACAAGTTTTTCTGTGGAAGTGAGAGTGCATATATATATATATATATATATATATATATATATATATACATACATACTGTATAAATATAAATATATATTTATACAGTATTTCTCTTGAATTTTTATATATATATATTTATAAATATAGAAACTGAGGCTACAATTCACACAGGCTCACCAAAATTGGGCAATAGAAGATTGGAAAAACGTTGCCTGGTCTGATGAGTCTCGATTTCAGCTGTGACATATAGATGGTAGGGTCAGAATTTGGCATACACGACATGAAAGCATGGATCCATCCTGTCTTGTATCAACGGTTCAGGCTGGTGGTGGTGGTGTAATGGCATGGGGGATTTTTAATTGGATCACTTTGGGCCCCCTAGCACCAATTGAGCATTGTTTAAATGCAACGGCCTGCCTGAGTATTGTTGCTGACCATGTCCATCCCTTTATGACTACAGTGTACCCATCTTCTGATGGCTACTTCCAGCAGGATAATGCACCATGTCACAAAGCTAAAATCATCTCAAACTGGTTTCTTGAACATGACAATGAGTTCACTGTACTTCAATGGCCTCTACAGTCACCAGATCTCAATCCAATAGAGCACCTTTGGGATGTGGGGGAATGGGAGATTCGCATCATGGATGTGCAGCCGACTAATCTGCAGCAACTGTGTTATGCTATCATGTCAATATGGACCAAAATATCTGAGGAATGTTTACAACACCTTGTTGAATCTATGCCATGAAGAATTGAGGCAGTTTTGAAGGCAAATGGGGGTCCAACCCGGTACTAGCAAGGTGTACCTAATAAAGTGGCCGGTGAGTGTATGTGTATATATATATATATATATATATATATATATATATATATATATATATATAAAAGGAAAAGGAAAAGGTGCTGCCAAAATCCACTTATTGTGTTGTCTGAGTCCCCTCAAATCCAGAAACACAATAAAAGGTAATTTTATAGAAATTTAAGAGAAAAGTGGAAAAGCGCAAAAACTGGTGTATACATTTTTTTTCTGATAGTGATAGTTTTGATAGACAAATATAAATATGAATATAAATATAATTTTTCCTCTGATGAAGAAGGAGCATATAGCATTAACCTTTGAAACACGTAAGGATTATTACTGCAAGAACGTCAAGTTTTTGAATCAGTTTGTCCAACTACTGATTCAATTTGGGAGACTTGTGCACTTATTCTTGTTGAAAACTGTGTTGAATTACCTCATAATTATTGAGGATTTTAAATGTGAGCAAACTAATGTTTGGCTATTCATTGTATGTTTTTAATAAATAAAACTGTGTTGCACTATCCCTCTCTTAATTTGTGTTTCATGTAACCTAGAATCACATCTTTGGACAAATTTTAATAACATTCCCAAGAGACAAGCTTCACCCGGTGTCTGGGACCAGACTCTACCTATACTGTGCGGCCCTTACCTCATATTGACTGAGGTAGAAGAGTGTAAGTTGAGACCCAAAATGGACTGGAATCCAGGCCTCCTAATTATTTTCGTTTTGTTTAATCAACTTTATGTTTAACCCCTTAATGACAAGTGACGTACCAGGTACGTCCTGCAAAAACTTGCAGTTAGTGACAATGGACGTACCTGGTACGTCACTTGTCTAAGAGAGTGCTGGAAGCGATCGCAATCGCTTCCAGCAGCTCTCAGGGTATTGCAGTGATGCCTCGATATTGAGGCATCCTGCAATACCCTTTAGAAAGCATCCGATGCAGAGAGAGCCACTCTGTGGCCCTCTCTGCACCGGTAGCGATGCGGCCGTTCGTTGGTGGGTGGGAGCTTACAGGGAGGAGGGTGGGCGGCCCATCGCTACCCGGCATCCGGTTCCTTCAAGTGTATTGTGCACGCCGGATGCCGGGAGCGTGCGGGGGCTGCGTGCACAGCAATCACTGGCACTGCCACCAATGAATTTAGGTAAGGATCTGGATCTGGGGGGGGTGGGGGGGGGTGGTTGGGGCAGCTACACTTGATCAGGATCTGGATCTGGGGGGGTGGGAGGGGGTGGTTGGGGCAGCTACACTACAGAAAAAATAAAACATGTCACAAAACAAAACACTTTTTTTGGGGGGGAAAACTGGGTACTGGCAGACAGCTGCCAGTACCCAAGATGGTGGCAATTAGGTAGGTGGGGAGGGTTAGAGAGGTGTTTGGGGGGGATCAGGGAGGTTGGGGGTTAAGGCAGGGGTCCATCACAGCTGAATAATTTAAAAAAAACAAAAACAAAAAAAAAACACCTTTTATTTTAGTACTGGCAGACTTTCTGCCAGTACTTAAGATGGCGGGGACAATTGTGGGGTGGGGGAGGGAAGAGAGCTGTCTGGGAGGGATCAGGGGGTGGGATGTGTCAGGTGGGAGGTTGATCTCTACACTAAAGCTAAAATTAACCCTGCAAGCTCTCTACAAGCTACCTAATTAACCCCTTCACTGCTGGGCTTAATACAAGTGTGGTGCGCAGCAGCATTTAGCAGCCTCCTAATTGCCAAAAAGCAACGCCAAAGCCATATATGTCTGCTATTTATGAACAAAGGAGATCCCAGAGAAGCATTTACAACCATTTGTGCCATAATTGCACAAGCTGTTTGTAAATAATTTAAGTGAGAAACCTAAAATTGTGAAAAATGTCACTTTTTTTTTTATTTGCTCGCATTTGGCGGTGAAATGGTGGCATGAAATATACCAAAATGGGCCTAGATCAATACTTTGGGTTGTCTACTACACTACACTAAAGCTAAAATTAACCCTTCAAGGTCCCTACAAGATCCCTAATTAACCCCTTCACTGCTGGGCATAATACACGTGTGGTGCGCAGCTGCATTTAGCGGCCTTCTAATTACCAAAAAGCAACGCCAAAGCCATATATGTCTGCTATTTCTGAACAAAGGGGATCCCAGAGAAGCATTTACAACCATTTGTGCCATAATTGCACAAACTGTTTGTAAATAATTTCAGTGAGAAACCTAAAGTTTGTGACAAAATTTGTGAAAAAGTGAACAATTTTTTTTATTTGCTCGCATTTGGCAGTGAAATGGTGGCATGAAATATACCAAAATGGGCCTAGATCAATACTTTGGGTTGTCTTCTAAAAAAAAATATATACATGTCAAGGGATATTCAGGGATTCCGGACAGATATCAGTGTTCCAATGTAACTAGCGCTAATTTTGAAAAAAAGTGGTTTAGAAATAGCAAAGTTCTACTTGTACTTATTGCCCTATAACTTGCAAAAAAAGCAAACAACATGTAACCATTGGGTATTTCTAAACTCAGGACAAAATTTAGAAACTATTTAGCATGGGTGTTTTTTGGTGGTTGTAGATGTGTAACATATTTTGGAGGTCAAAGTTAGAAAAAGTGTGTTTTTTTCCATTTTTTCCTCATATTTTATATATTTTTTATATTAAATTATAAGATGTGATGAAAAAAATGGTATCTTTAGAAAGTCCATTTAATGGCGAGAAAAACAGTATATAATATGTGTGGGTACAGTAAATGATTAAGAGGAAAATTACAGCTAAACACAAACACTGCAGAAATGTAAAAATAGCCATTGTCATTAAGGGTAAGAAAACTGAAAAATGGTCCGGTCATTAAGGGGTTAATATGAACTTTTATATTATCTACTAATTGCTGGGACTTTTAAGGAAATTTTATGATTAATCTTTTATTCCTGTTCTTAATTTCAGTGTTTTAGGCATATGAACTATATTTTATTTTTAAAAGATTTTTTAAAGGTTTATTGATTGATATAAAAAAATATTTTCGTTCAATGTATGTGTAAATCAATACTAACACTGTGTTACCACTAGCAACTTTGTTCACTTAAGAGGTCCACTGTATATTGAACCATATTTATATTTATATTTGTCTATCAAAACTATCACTATCAGAAAAAAAATGTATACACCAGTTTTTGCACCTTTCCACCTTGCTCTTGAATTTATATATATATATATATATATATATATATATATATATATATATATATATATATATATATAAAAACAATCCATAGAGAGCACTCTCCGTTTGTGAAAAAAGTATTTAATTTGTGTTAAGGTTTTCGGGGTATAACCCCGTCATCAGACAAGTGGATAAGCAATACAATCAAGTGCACTTACCAACAGGTACTTAATTTATGAAGCCTGAGGTCCGACCACCACCCGCACCAGTGTGAGAACGCCACACCCGAAAACCGGAAGTGGTCTCCAATGACGTCACTACTTAGGCACCGCCCGGTGGCGTGTCAGGCCGCTGCTATAGTGACAAGACCAAAAAAACAAACAAACACGTTGCTATAGAAACATACATAATAATTGTGTGTACATTTTATACGTAATCAATTGTGTAGAGACCATATCAGCCGTATATACTAGTTGAGTATAAAAGGTGTATATCATTAAAATATGTGTATGTAAAAATGCACATAAGAAAGCCATATTTGAGGTAAGTGTTTACAATTCTCGAGTAAATGATAAGGCATCATAGGAAACAGAAGCAGTACAAAGGAAAGTCAACACCAGAATTTTTGTTGTTTAAAAAGATAGATAATCCCTTTATTACCCATTCCCCAGCTTTGCATAACCAACACAGCTATATTAATATACTTTTTACCTCTGTGATTAACTTGTAGCTAAGCATCTTCTGACAGCCCCCTGATCACATGCCATTTTATTTATTTTCTATTGACTTTTATTTTAGCCAATTAGTGCACTGTCTGCCAAAAGCCATGGGCGTGATCACAATGCTATCTATATGGCTCACATGAACTAGTTCTCCCCTGCTGTAAAAAGCAAATAAAAAAGCATGTGATAAGAGGCGGCCTTCAAGGGCTAAGAAATTTGCATATGAGCCTTCCTAGGTTTAGCTTTAAACTAAGAATACCAAGAGAACAAAGCAAAATTGGTGATACACGTAAATTGGAAAGTTGTTTAAAATTACATGCCCTATTTGAAACATTTAAGTTTTTTTTGGACTTGATTATCCCTTTAACAAAAAAGGAGCAATAAATAATCTTACTAACTGAATACTAAGAAATACCAATCTAGAAGGATTGGGAGGAAAAATAAGAGAAGAGGAGAAAGAAAAGAAAAAGAAAAGATCCAGGACAATAAACATAAGAGGCTGAGAAAAGCACAAAACCTATGAAAAGAATTAAAAAAACTAGAAAATTAAAAAAAATTGGGAAATTGAAAAAGAATATTGGAATGGAAAGTCACTCCTAGATGTCCTCTAAGGGTTGTCTCAATTATTTATAAAAAAAAAACAATGCCAGTCCAGATGTGAGTGTTTAATCCATTTGGGATCAGAGTGCCTAATTCATAGGTCCATCTTGCTTCCTTCTGCAGGAGCATTTTCCCCCTGTCCCCTCCTCTGTGAAGTGGCGGGATGTGATCGATAAGGGTGTAACAAAGATCCTTTAAAGAATGTTCCTTCTGTAGGAAGTGTCGTGCCACTAGTTGGTCCATGTGGCCCCTGTCTATGGCCGTCCTAATTCAGGACCTATGGTTGGCCATTCTGGTTTGAAGGTCATCTGTGGTCTTACAAACATAGAATAGACCACAGTTGCAATGTAGCAAATGCACTACATAAGTCGTGGTGCATGTTAGCCTATATTTCTGAAAATATTTCTTATTCCTATGTGGATGGGAAAAATAGGGGCCTGTGATAAGTCCATTGCAAGTAGTGCAACCTATACATCTATGGCAGCCTGGTTTGCTGTGAAGCCATGTTGTTTTTTGGTAACAGTGTACCGGATCTGTATGTACCAAAGAGTCTTTTAACGATCTGGCCCTTTTGAACCCTATCCTAGGGCATGGTGATCAGAGGTGATAATTTGCCAGTTTTTTTGCAAACACTTGGAACCCCTGCTTGTCATGGGTGTACATGGTAACAGAGGTCATATGTGGTACTGTAGGTCTCTGTTGCTTATGAGTTCCCTGTTCAATCACCGAACCCTTCAGTTTGTTCAATTCTTTGCTAGGGTAACTCCACTCTTTGAATCTATTTTGCTTCTTATCCTGCTGTTGGATTGCATTCAGATGTACTGTATTATTTCTGGTTACCCGTTTAAATTGTAAACCAGGTAATGACCTTTTCAAGGCTGGTGGATGACAGCTAGTGTAATGGAGAAGAGTTATTTATGTATATATATATATATATATATATATATATATATATATATATATATATATACACAACAACATTTAAAATTAGGGGGAGGTAAAAGGTGAGTTTAAAATCCTCCACTATGCACAAAATATAGAGAAAATAACCCATTGTGTAGTTCATTAACAAATCTAGACAGGCCAGAAGGCTTGTTTTTCACACAGAAAACTTCTGAATTACATTGTTTCCAATGCAGCAAAGGATTATGGGTAAGATATGCAAAGTAGGTTCACAATGACACACCTTTTTACTTCAAGTCTGCTTTTCAGCAGATTCCCTTTACGCCAAAGCATCGCTGTTCACACAGCTTATAAACTTAGCTAGGGTTAGTGCAGTGATTCATAACCATCCCAGGACAGACTGTTTTGTGGTTTTTGCCACTCATCAGCTGGGAGAAGGTTTGAATCACTGCAGTGGTGAAGTTGATTTCGGGGCAAAATACAACAACATTTAAAATTAGGGGGAGGTAAAATGTGAGTTTAAAATCCTCCACTACGCACAAAATATAGAAAAATAACTTATTGTGTAGTTCATTAACAAATCTAGACAGGCCAGAAGACTTGATTTTTGCACAGAAAACCTCTGAATTACATTGTTTCCAATGCAGCAAAGGATTCTGGGTAAGATATGCAAATTAGGTTCACAATGACACACCTTTTTATTTCAAGTCTGATTTTCAGCAGATATATATATATATATATATATATATATATATATATATATATATATATATATATATATATGTGTGTGTAAAAATAAAAAGAACATTTTCTTCTACCTGAAGATGTAAAGAACATAGGAACATAGGAATGTAAAGTATTGCTAACAAACTTCTCATTTAGCACAGTTGCTCTAGAACGCTAACCTGCCCATGATAATCTTTTACTCTGAGCACAGTAAGTGCACGAGTGAAAAAAAATATTTAGCATGCCACTAGTAATCTGGCTCAAAATGTATTACATTTCCAACACTAATGTGAAATACTATAATATGTCTTCAAAAAGGACTCTGCATTCCCATTATTATTATTATCATCAGGTATTTGTAGAGCACCAACAGATTCCACAGCGCTATAAACATAGGCAGTATACAAGATAACATTTATAGGGATCAAATTGGGAGAGTTGCACTGTTGTAGTCTGCTCTTATAAAGGTGATCTATAAACAGCTGGGCTCATAGGCTTACATGCTAAGGGGGTTCAAAGGGATAACAAAAGGGGTAGAAAAACTGGGGTTAGGAAAGGTTATTGTACCTTGTATGCATCCCTGAACAGTAGAGTCTTTAGGGAGCGCTTGAAGCTTTCAAAACTAGGGGAGAGTCTTGTGGAGCGAGGCAGAGAATTCCACAAGATAGGGCCAGTCTGGAGAAGTCCGGTTAAAGGAATGTGAGGAGGTAACAAGAGGAGGAGAGGAGGAGGTTGTGAGCAGAGCGAAGGGGATGGGAGGGAGAGTATCTGGAGACAAGGTCTTAGATATAGGGGGATCAGTGCAGTTAAGGGCTTTGTATATCAGAGTCAAAATTTTGTGTTTTATCTTGGAGGCAAGAGGAAGATAGTGAAGGGATTGGCAGAGAGGTGCAGCAGATAAAGAGCGACGTGTAAGGAAGATGAGCCTAGCAGATGCATCCATTATGGATTGTAAAAGAACTAGACAGGCGCTAGGGAGACCAGAAAAGAATGGTGTTTCAGTAGTCAAGGCAGGAAAGGATAAGAGTGGATTAAAATCTTAGTTGCGTCTTGTGTAAGGAAATGTCTAATTTTAGAAATGTTTTTAAGGTGGAAGCGGCAGGCTTTAGCCAAGGAATGAATGTGAGGAGTGAGAGAAAGAGTTGACTCAAGTGTGATCCCAAGACATCGGGCATTAGTGGTAGGAGTAATGATGGAGTTAATGACAGTTATAGAGAAATGGGGGGTGGAGATTTTTGAAGAAGGGGGAAAATAGGGAGCTTAGTTTTGGAGAGATTTAGCTTAAGGTAGTGAGAGGACATCCAGGATGAGATATGAGAAAGACAGTTAGTGACAGGGGTTAGAAAGGAAAGAGATAGATCTGGTGCAGAGAGGTAGATTTGGGTGTCATGAACATACAAATTATATTGAAACCCATGGGACTTTATTAAGCAACCTTATTGATGACATGTAGACTGAGAAGAGAAGGGGACCGAGGACAGAGCCTTCCAGTACCCCAACAGAAAGTGGTAACAAGGCAGAGGATGCCTAAGAGAGAGCTGTGTCACAAATGCCGAAGGATTGGAGGGTTTGGAGCAAAAGAGGGTGGTCAACAGTATCAAAGGCTGCAGATAGATCAAGGAGGATACACGTAGAGAAGTGGCCATTTGATTTTGCTGTAAGTAGGTCCTTGGTAAACTGATTTCTGTCTCTGTCGATTGATGGGGGTGAAATCCAGATTGTAGTGGGTCAAGGATGGAGATTAATGTAAGGAAATGGGATAGACGTGCATATACTAGCTTTTTAAGAAGCTTTGAGGCAAGAGGGAGTAGGGAAATAGGGCGGTAGTTGGATGGGGAGGTTGGGTTGAGAGAAGGTTTAGGTGTGACTAGTGCATGTTTTAGAGATGAGGGAAATATACCGGTGCTGAGGGAGAGGTTAAAATGTGTGTGAGTATAGGGGTAAGGGTAGAAGAGAGGGAGAGGAGTAGCTGTGAGGGGATGGGGTCGAGGGGACAGGTAGTGAGGTGAAAAGACAGTATAAGGGCAGAAACTTCTTCCTTAGTAACAGGGTCACAAGCTAAAGTTATGGCTATGTGGGTTTTGGATGATTGCGAGATTTTGAGGAGGTGGGAAACTGATAGTATGTTGAGAGCTGATTTAGATTCTAATGGAGTCGATTTTGTTATTCCATCTTGCTGGACTATGAGGCTGAATGGGAACCCCCATCTATATTTCACTCGCCTTTCTTGTAAGACTTGGGTAATATATCGTATTCCTCTTCTCCTTTCAATTGTTGCTGGGCTAATATCCTGGAATATTTGAATACTATAGGTCTGGAACTTAATCTCCTTCTGCAGGCGTACTTGTCTCCAAATCTCCTCCTTCTCTAAGTAGTGAGCAAATTTAACAATAATGTCCCTAGGAGGGTTAGGTGGTTTTGGGACTGGTCTCAGCGCTCTATGTGCGCGTTCCATTGATGTTTCAGTAAGTTTAAGGGCTGGGGCAATGTATTCGAATAGTTGTAGCAGGTAGGAGACAAGGCAGTCCTGAGTTGCTTCTTCAGGGACTCCTCTTATCCTCAGATTACTTCTGCGACCTCTGTTATCGAGGTCTTCTATTTTAAGTTGGAGTGCTTGCAACGTGAGGTCCTGTCTGATCATTTGGTGGTTAGCATTGGACATCATGGTATCTAAGGTGTCTTGTCCCTCTTCTAGACATTCTATTCTAGCCCCAAGTTCACCAATGTTCTTTTTCAAGGAAGACATCTCCGTTTTAATGAAAGATTTTAGATCTGCAAGGTCGGATTTTGAGGGGAGCTGGGAGATAGTCTGCTGTATCAGATTGAGCTGCTGTGAGTGTGGAGCAGGGTCCTGATCTTGTAGTATGGGTGTATCAGCCATCAGGAGTTCCTTAGCAGTGTCAGATGCTTCGTTATCCTGTTTATGGAAGAATGAGGGCATAGTAGCAGTGGCTGGGATGGAGGCCTTTTTGTCTGCTTTCAACTTCTGCCTAGACGCCATTAGTATAGTGGGCTATCCCGTTTCTTTCTGTGGCATGTATCGGGATTTGGAATATCAGGTGGTGAAGCGTCTGTGCGGGGCGATTACAAGGCAGTCCGGGGCCCTCCGTGACCACCAACTAGGTCTGTGTTTATCGTGGTTATGGGGTGGTGTGTAGGCCTAAAGGATCCCTCCTCCCAGTTGCCAAGATATGAACTATGGGCCCGGGTCATGAAGGCACAACTATACTGATGTGGTGTTAGGGGCCTTATGCGGCTTTATACCTGTGCGCTGATGGGTCTGGTGAGGATGTTCGTGGCCGGGCGAGTGAGCGCAGGCGGCCGTTGGTCAGTTAGGAGAGACGCCACGTGGGTAATGTGCGGGCGTGCGGCTGTTCACGGGGATCCGTTCGATTGTTCTGCCCCGGGCCTATCTCCGTTACTCCGGGCACCTCGATGCGGCTGATCAGCTCAGGCAGGTAGGTCGCGAGGTCCCCCGGTCAGAGATCACTAGGCGGGGAATCGCCGAAGCAGGCCTGTATTGCGGAGGAGACTCTCTTCTCTTTAAAGTGCGTCTAGGGTGCGGCAACAACTTGGACTATGTGCCCTTCGGTTAGAGGTGATATAGTCGATATTTAGACCCTCATCTGCCCCTTAGATCACCATGTTAGAGCCAGTGAGTGGGAATGTGTAACGGAGCTGTGTCAAAGTGCGGCCATGTTCCTGCACGGCTGCGCTCCGCCCCCCGGAGTCGATTTTGTTATTGAAGTGGCTGGCAAAATCTTGAGCTGAGAGGGAAGTTGTATTAGGAGTTGGGGTGGGCGGAGAAAAGTATTGAAAGTGGAGAACAGATGTTTTGGGTTGGAAGAAAGAGTAGAGATACGAGTAGAGAAGTAGTGTTGCTCATAGAAATTAAGGGCAGAATAATAAGAGTTCAAGATGAACTTGTAGTGAAAAAAGTCAGCTGAACTATAAGATTTTCTGAAGTGTCGCTCAGCAGTAGGGGAACATCTGCGTAGGTACTGTGTCAGAGGAATATGCCAAGGCTGAGGATAAGTGTTTGATTTCCGAGCTATGGTTGGAGGGGACAGATTGTCAAGGGTGGAATTATAGGGGCAGATAGATTGGTCACAGCAGGAAAAGGAGGAGATGGAAGAGAGGAGAGGTTTGAAAGAGCAAGCAAGCTGTTGCTGATCTAATGACTTAATGCTTCTGTAAAGTTTGGTGTAAGGGGTAGAAGGAGGGAGAGTTGTAGGTAGGGATGTGCTGTTACAAGGGAGGAGATGATGGTCAGAAAGAAGAAAAGGAGAGTTTGTGATAGTGCATTGATAGCTGAAAATCAGATCAAGGGAGTGACCATTTTTGTGAGTGGTAGAGTCAGTCCATTGTGACAGGCCGAAAGAGGAAGTGAGTTGCAGAACCCCTATGCTCATTCTTGGCGACTTCAACCTCCCAATTTACATTCCCACTGCCAGAGCAGGCAGTGGGATTGTCAACAGGGAGGTTGAAGTCTTCAAGAATGAGGGCATGGGTGTCTGAGGAAAGGAAATAAGGTAGCAAGGCAGCAAAGTAATCTAGAAATTGAGTTGAGGAGCCAAGGGGGCGGTATATGACTGCAACTTGTATAGAGAGGGAAGAAAATAAGCAAACCATGTGGGTTTTCAAATGAGAAAAAAATTGAGGGAAGAGATAGGCTGTATTTGTTGAAAGTAAAATACCTACACCACCTCCTTGTCTATTACCAGACCTAGGAGTGTGGCTGAAGTGGAGACCCCCATGTGACAGTGCAGCAGTGGATGCTGTGTCTGAAGGAGAGGGACAGAAGATGAGCCAGAAGGTGAGAACCAGAAGGTTAAGGGAGTGGAATAAAGAGGTCATGGATAGAAGTGAGCTTGTTGCAAACAGAGCGAGAGATATAGAGTGCACAAGTGAAGTGGGTGGTGGCTTTAGATGTGGAGGAATGTGATTAAGGTTACCAGAGTTTTGTTTTCTAAGTCTATTGAAAGGCACACATGGATGTGCAAGGCTAGGAAGTTGTGGGGGACCAGGATTAAGGGAGATGTTACCAGAAGCTAGTATAAGCAAGAGGGAGAGTGACATGAGATGAGATGCATATTTGCATTAATAAGAGATGAGGTGCAAGGTAGAGAGAGTGTTTAGGAGTGTGTGAAGATCATGAATACAAAAGTAAGGTGAGGTTAAGAGAGATGGGCTAATGTACAGTACAGGTGGTAAGGGCGAAGGAGTAATTGAATAAAGTAGTTTGTTATAGAGATAAGAGGTAGCAAAAAGGAATATAAAGATTTTTAGCATTATTAAAAAAAGTCCTGAATTTGCACCTGCTCTTAATGTCAGTTCCTGTATACTGAAATATTTAACTCCTATTTGCAGCAACGATTCCCAGCCTATTAACCTCTTCAGTGCTTCTGAATCTCCTGCTGACTACTCAAGTGTCTGAAAGATTCTAAGGGTATCCTGGATCTTTTTTGGTTCCAGGTGTTATTATCTATCTCATCAGCCTTTTTGCAGCATCATTGCGGAGGTCTTAAAGGGATAGGAAAGTCAAAATTAAACTTACATGATTCTGATAGAGCATGTAATTTTAAGACGCTTTTAAATTCACTTCTATTTTCAAATGTGCTTTGTTCTCTTTGTATCCCTTGTTGAAAAATAATAGGCACATAACCTACACTAGTGGGAGCTGCTGCTAATTGGTTCCTGCACACATTTGTCTTTTGTGATTGGCTGACTAGATGTGTTTATCTTGCTACCAGCAGTGCAATGTTGTTCCTTCAGCAAAAAATAACAAGAGAACAAAGCAAATTTGATAATTGAAGTAAATTGGAAAGTTGTTTAAAATTGTATGTTCTATCCAAACCATGAAAGAAAATTTTAGGGTTTCCTGTCCCTTTAAGAAACATTCCTGTAGTCCTGGTTTCCTTATCAAATTTCATAGGTGCAATTGAGCAATGCTCCTCACTTGTGTCTTAAAAGGACATTCCAGTCAAATTTGGAATTCACACTTTTGGAGTTTCACTTTCGAATAGAGGCATTTTTGCAATGTATGTGAATAAGCAAAACTGCTTCTAATAAAAGCTATAGTTGTTTCAAGAGTGTATTTAAGTATGCACTGGGCACCAGTATTTTAACACAACATTTGCTTAGAGAGGCTAAGGTGTTTGTATCACCTGGTAATGACTCAAGTTGCTAATTGTTGACATGACACAAACCCCACTGGTGCTCTGAGCAGCTGCAATATTTAATATGCTGGTGCACTGAGAATATCTAGCTATGTTTCACATGTATGTGCAGAGAAAAATGCTTACACTAAAACAGTGATAACTCTTACTAGAAGCATTGTTGCTAATTCATGTATATTGTAAAAATGCTTCTATTCAAAAGTGAAATGCTCACATGCGAATTCTTATTTTGGCTGTAATGTCCCTTTAAATCAATATCTGGCTAACTAAGGTCAAAACAGTTCTTTAGTGTTTCTAGTTACCAGTGCCTTTAGTTATAACCTGCAGTTTTGTCTCATTAGGACTTTTGCCAGACCCTAATCCAGTTAATCAGTGACTTTCTACTCTCTGTAGTTATTATTATTATTATTATCAGTTATTTGTAGAGCGCCAACAGATTCCTCAGAGCTATAAACATAGGCTGAGTACAACAAATAAATGATAGGGATCAAATGGGTAGAGGGCCCTGCCAAGAGTTGCACTGTTGTAGTCAGCGCTTAAAGGGCCATAATACCCAAATGTTTAAACACTTGAAAGTGATGCAGCATAGCTGTAAAAAGCTGACTAGAAAATATCTCCTGAACATCTCTATGTAAAAAAGAAAGATATTTTACCTCAAAAGTTCCTCAGTAGCCACCTCCCATTGTAAAGGATTTCTAAGCAGCATTTTAGTGTGTCTGTCCTGGGACAGCTGAAAGGATGAGCCTCGTGAACTCTCATATTATTTCACCAATCAGGTAAAGGAAGCTTACTATGAAATCTCATGAGAGTTAAGTCAAATCTCATGAGATCACAGTAAGAGTTCATGACCTCAGCACTGCTGATGCTGATTGGCTGCTGTTCATTTCTTCATTTTTTTTTATTTTTACCTGCAGCTGGGAGCAGGTGAAGTATAACTTTTTACACAGAACTTACTCTGCTGAGCTGAGGAAATTGTGAGGTAAAATATCTTCCTTTTTTATATAGAAATGCTCAGGTGATATTTTCCTGTCAGCTTTTTACAGTTATACTGCATCAGTTTCAAGTGATTTAGCATATGAGTATTATGTCCCTTTAAGAAGGTGAGGAGGTTCATGGGATAGCAATGGAGGAGAGGAACTGTTATAAATAAACGTTAGTGTAGTTGCTTTCAAGTACATGGAATTTTGTCTCCCTACTTATATTACCTGAAGCTACAGCAGTTCTACTAATCATTTCTTATTCTACAGAAATGTTATTTGTTTTGTGAGTCAATGTGCCAGTAATCAGCAAATGCACTTCTTGTATGCAATACTCTGGCTTTGTTTCTTTGAAGCTGTTCTTGCCACTTTATGATTAACCCTTATGTATCAAAAGACTTTGGGTACTTGGCTATTTAATTGTGTGATTTTTAGCCATATCCTTTACACCTTTATTTCTAGTTTTAAATTTAAATTAGATTTGTCTTTTAGCCTACTCAGCTCAGCAATATTTATACATATACTGCCTTCCATAAAGTTGCTTTAACCACTTGTGCATTGACTCTGTATTAGGGCCTAACATGACACTTGGACACAATATCTCAGGCGGCGTAATAAGGAAATTGACCTGCATACATTTTCTGTCCTCTGCTATTTTTTTGCTATCCAAGAGAAAGGTCAGCAGAATACTCTGGTCTGCCTTTTTAAAGACTGTTTCCTGGTATCTCTGAGGGTGCGAAAGATTTATTTCCTTTTTTTTCCAACACATAAGGGATGGTTCAATGCAAAGAGAGGCTTGTGCACAGCGAGGAAAACCAAATATCCTGAGAGCTCTATATTACACCCATGTAGTGCTTAGGGTACCAAAAGGCACTTTGTAGGGTCTGAAAACGGTCCTACTTTCTGTGTGCAAAGGGTTTATGATTATTTATTCAGATAATAAATGTGTTTGCAACATTTCCTGAAAGTACTTACGACTCGTATCCTGATAGGTTTGAGGCAGCTATATTTGCTCAAGTTGGTTAACTAAGTACCTATTTTTTTAATTACCTTGTATGAGTGTGTGCATCATTGCTGGGTTATGGTATTTTAGTTTTTTAAGGTGGAGTTAATTTTGACAGTACTTCATAGGCTGGGGTGTTATGACTATGTAACAGTAGCTGACCTACTCAACAGAGGCCCCTGGCGCTAAAAATATTTGGGCCCCCGAAGGTAACTCAGTAATAAGCAATAATAATAATGTATAGGCTTCTCTGTATTTGATCTTTGCAATGATTTTGAGAATGTATATACAGTATCTCACAAAAGTTACATTTTTGTAAATATTTTATCATAACTTTTCATGTGAAAACACTGAAGAAATGACACTTTGCTACAATGTAAAGTAGTGAGTGTACAGCCTGTAAAACAGTGTACATTTGCTGCCCCCTCAAAATAACTCAACACACAAACATTAATGTCTAAACCGTTGGCAACAAAAGTGAGTACACCCCTAAGTGGAAATGTCCAAATTGGGCCCAATTAGCCATTTTCCCTCCCCGGTGTCATATGACTCATTAGTGTTACAAGGTCTCAGGTGTGAATGGGGAGCAGGTGTGTTAAATTTGGTGTTATCGCTCTCACACTCTCATACTGGTCACTGGAAGTTCAACATGGCACCTCATGGCAAAGAACTCTCTGAGGATCTGAAAAAGAATTGTTACTCTACATAAAGATGGCCTAGGCTATAAGAAGATTGCCAAGACCCTGAAACTGAGCTGCAGCATGGTGGGCAAGACCATACAGCGGTTTCACAGGACAGGTTCAACTCAGAACAGGCTTCACCATGGTCTACCAAAGAAGTTGAGTGCACATGCTCAGCGTCATATCCAGAGGTTGTCTTTGGGAAATAGATGTATGAGTGCTGCCAGCATTGCTGCAGAGTTTGAAAGGGTGGGGGGGTCAGCCTATCAGTGCTCAGACCATATGCTGTACACTGCATCAAATTGGTCTGCATGGCTGTCGTCCCAGAAGGAAGCCTCTTCTAAAGATGATGCACAAGAAAGCCTGCAAACAGTTTGCTGAAGACAAGTGGACTAAGAATATGGATAACTGGAACCATGTCCTGTGGTTCAATGAGACCAAGATAAACCTAATTGGTTCATATGGTGTCAAGCATGTGTGGCGGCAACCAGGTGAGGAGTACAAAGACAAGTGTGTCTTGCCTACAGTCAAGCATGGTGGTGGGAGTGTTATGGTCTGGGCCTGCATAAGTGCTGCCGGCACTGGGGAGCTACAGTTCATTGAGGGAACCATAAATGCCAACATGTACTGTGACATACTGAAGCAGAGCATGATCCCCTCCCTTCGGAGACTGGGCTACAGGGCAGTATTCCAACATGATAACAACCCCAAACACACCTCCAAGACAACCACTGCCTTGCTAAAGAAGCTGAGGGTAAAGGTGATGGACTGGCCAAGCATGTCTCCAGACCTAAACCCTATTGAGCATCTGTGGGGCATCCTCAAATGGAAGGTGGGGGAGCGCAAGCTCTCTAACATCCACCAGCTCTGTGATGTCATGAGGACTCCAGTGGCAACCTGTAAAGCTCTGGTGAACTCCGTGCCCAAGAGGGTTAAGGCAGTGCTGGAAAATAAAGGTGGCCACACAAAATATTGACACTTTGGGCCCAATTTGGACATTTCCACTTAGGGGAGTACTCACTTTTGTTGCCAGCAGTTTAGACATTAATGGCTGTGTGTTGAGTTATTTTGAGGGGACAGCAAATTTACACTGTTATACAGGCTGTACACTCACTACTTAACATTGTAGCAACGTGTTATTTCTTCAGTGTTGTCACATGAAAAGATATAATACAATATTTACAAAAATGTGAGGGGTGTACTCACTTTTGTGAGATACTGTGTGTATATATATATATATATATATATATATATATATATATATTATATATACTGTATATATAATTATATATGTATGTGTGCGTGTATAGACCACATAGGCACAAACTATAACGTTTTGTAATGGAGTTATTATTGGAAATACTATAATTGTTTTCCCAGTAGCCTTGTTAGACTTTTGTAATTAGAAATATTGCAATGTTTCTCTCTCATGTAAACAGCACCACATTTTGGTATTTAAGCCTTAGGTTGAAAAATGATGCTGTATAGATTAAAAAATATTATCCTTTGTCTGTGTTTTGTGGGGAAAGAACAGATTATTTCCTGACATTCTATATGAAAGTAAATATACACTGCAGAGCATAGGAAGGCAGAGATCTGAACACTCTAAGGTAATCCAGCCTTAGTGATTAGCACTGATTAATCATATTATTAGCTAGTTCCCATTGGACGGCTTAAACCCCTCCCTGCTGTTCTGTTTGAGTCATATTCCAATCTTCTTCTTTGCTTACAAAATCCTGTGATGTTTCTGACTTCATTTGAATGCAGTGAAATTGTATTTTTCTGTATGAGTTTACTGCAAAGAAATGGATAAATCTGGGATTACCTAATTTTATTTTAAGGTGTTGGATATAATTTTATTTAACAACCATGAAGAGCCTCTTCATTTTTTGTGATGTCACAAAATGGTAGTTGGGTAATTTTTCAGCAGAGACTTCAAAAATCCATGAATTCAGGTACCAGGAAAAAACAAAACAAAACCACTAGTGTGCATGTACTATGTATAAATACATATATATATATATATATATATATATATATATATATATATATATATATATGCAGTATATGTGTGTTGTATTAATTTGTTTTGTAATTTTCCCTGTCTGGGGTTAACTGCTTGTGGCTCTGGGGACAGCACAGCTTCCTGTGAGTGCCAGTGGCACCCAGGGCTGAGCATGTTGCAGGGTCATGGGATGTGTACCCGGTCCGGTATGAGAGTGCAGTTCCCTTCCGTGTTTTGTATATGTCTAGGGTGATTACATATTCCTGTGCACCCTTCCCTTGTTTTCAGTTTGTTTGGATTTGAAAGCTTGCATTGTGTGGCTGTTTTAGGGTCTCAGGTATTGGAAAGGACCTTGACGTGGTACCTGAGCTTGTCCCATTTGGCCAGATGCGGTGACTAACCTTTCCATTTTTGCTTTTAAATCTTAGCTGAGAGCTTGTAAGTGAGTGCTGGGTTTTCTCTGTGTGTTGTATTAATTTGTTTTGTAATTTTCCCTATGGTTCTTGCACCCAGACCTGTCTGGGGTTAACTGCTTGTGGCTCTGGGGACATCACAGCTTCCTGTGAGTGCCAGTGGCACCCAGGGCTGAGCATATTGCAGGGTCATGGGATGTGTACCCGGTCCGGTATGAGAGTGCAGTTCCCTTCCGTGTTTTGTATATGTCTAGGGTGATTACATATTCCTGTGCACCCTTCCCTTGTTTTCAGTTTGTTTGGATTTGAAAGCTTGCATTGTGTGGCTGTTTTAGGGTCTCAGGTATTGGAAAGGACCTTGACGTGGTACCTGAGCTTGTCCCATTTGGCCAGATGCGGTGACTAACCTTTCCATTTTTGCTTTTAAATCTTAGCTGAGAGCTTGTAAGTGAGTGCTGGGTTTTCTCTGTGTGTTGTATTAATTTGTTTTGTAATTTTCCCTATGGTTCTTGCACCCAGACCTGTCTGGGGTTAACTGCTTGTGGCTCTGGGGACAGCACAGCTTCCTGTGAGTGCCAGTGGCACCCAGGGCTGAGCATATTGCAGGGTCATGGGATGTGTACCCGGTCCGGTATGAGAGTGCAGTTCCCTTCCGTGTTTTGTATATGTCTAGGGTGATTACATATTCCTGTGCACCCTTCCCTTGTTTTCAGTTTGTTTGGATTTGAAAGCTTGCATTGTGTGGCTGTTTTAGGGTCTCAGGTATTGGAGAGGACCTTGACGTGGTACCTGAGCTTGTCCCATTTGGCCAGATGCGGTGACTAACCTTTCCATTTTTGCTTTTAAATCTTAGCTGAGAGCTTGTAAGTGAGTGCTGGGTTTTCTCTGTGTGTTGTATTAATTTGTTTTGTAATTTTCCCTATGGTTCTTGCACCCAGACCTGTCTGGGGTTAACTGCTTGTGGCTCTGGGGACAGCACAGCTTCCTGTGAGTGCCAGTGGCACCCAGGGCTGAGCATATTGCAGGGTCATTGGATGTGTACCCGGTCCGGTATGAGAGTGCAGTTCCCTTCCGTGTTTTGTATATGTCTAGGGTGATTACATATTCCTGTGCACCCTTCCCTTGTTTTCAGTTTGTTTGGATTTGAAAGCTTGCATTGTGTGGCTGTTTTAGGGTCTCAGGTATTGGAAAGGACCTTGACGTGGTACCTGAGCTTGTCCCATTTGGCCAGATGCGGTGACTAACCTTTCCATTTTTGCTTTTAAATCTTAGCTGAGAGCTTGTAAGTGAGTGCTGGGTTTTCTCTGTGTGATATATATATATATATATATATATATATATATATATATATATATATACATACACAGTATATGTATATAATTTTATTTTTTCCCACAGAGATTTCTTTATCACAAAGTAGAAGAACTCTGGTTAGCTCTTGTATATATTATGTGTTTGCAGCAGTGGTGTTTACAAGCTCATGAGATCATTTTTAAAACCACATATACTAACCATATATTAAGAAATTAAGGTACATAACCTTTTTTTCCCAAACTTCTTGGGACCGGTAAATGTTTGGATTTTGTAATAGTTTGTATATTTACATCTATAAATGTCATAATACAGCTTATACATAAGACCTAAAGGTAGTTTTATATATTTTTTAATATTTTTGTACCCTCAGAAAGCTAGTACACTAATACAATCAGAAAGGTAAAAGTTGATGTTTTAAATATAGACTATTTCTTTCATGTAATTAGCAAGAGTCCATGAGCTAGTGACGTATGGGATATACATTCCTACCAGGAGGGGCAAAGTTTCCCAAACCTCAAAATGCCTATAAATACACCCCTCACCACACCCACAATTCAGTTCTAAATATATGTATTCAAACATTTATTTGCCTTGACTCAGAATGTTCAACTTTCCTTATTTTCAGACAGTCAGTTTCATATTTGGGATAATGCATTTTTGATTTATTCATTTTTTCTTACCTTCAAAAATTTGACTCTTCCCGGTGGGCTATTAGGCTCGCGGGGGCTGAAAATGCTTCATTTTATTACGTCATTCTTGGTGCTGACTTTTTTGGCGCAAAAATTCTATTTCCGTTTCCGGCGTCATACGTGTCACCGGAAGTTACGTCATTTTTTGACGTTATTTCGCGCCAAAAATGTCGGCGTTCCGGATGTGGCGTCATTTTTGGCGCCAAAAGCATTTAGGCGCCAAATAATATGGGCGTCGCTTTAGTCTCTTCATTTATTTAAGTCTCATTTTTTATTGCATCTGGTTGCTAGAGGCTTGTTCTTGGCATTTTTTCCCATTCCTGAAACTGTCATTTAAGGAATTTGATCAATTTTGCTTTATATATATGTTGTTTTTTCTCTTACATATTGCAAGATGTCTCACGTTGCATCTGAGTCAGAAGATACTACAGGAAAATCGCTGTCAAGTGCTGAATCTACCAAAGCTAAGTGCATCTGCTGTAAACTTTTGGTAGCCATTTCTCCAGCTGTTGTTTGTATTGATTGTCATGACAAACTTGTTAAAGCAGATAATATTTCCTTTAGTAAAGTACCATTGCCTGTTGCAGTTCCTTCAACATCTAAGGTGCAGAATGTTCCTGATAATATAAGAGATTTTGTTTCTGAATCCATAAAGAAGGCTATGTCTGTTATTTCTCCTTCTAGTAAACGTAAAAAATCTTTTAAAACTTCTCTCCCTACAGATGAATTTTTAAATGAACATCATCATTCTGATTCTGATGACTCCTCTGGTTCAGAGGATTCTGTCTCTGAGGTTGATGCTGATAAATCTTCATATTTATTTAAAATGGAATTTATTCGTTCTTTACTTAAAGAAGTACTAATTGCTTTAGAAATAGAGGATTCTGGTCCTCTTGATACTAATTCTAAACGTTTGGATAAAGTATTTAAAGCTCCTGTAGTTATTCCAGAAGTTTTTCCTGTTCCTAATGCTATTTCTGCAGTAATTTCCAAAGAATGGGATAAATTGGGTAATTCATTTACTCCTTCTAAACGTTTTAAGCATTTATATCCTGTGCCGTCTGACAGATTGGAATTTTGGGACAAAATCCCTAAAGTTGATGGGGCTATTTCTACCCTTGCTAAACGTACTACTATTCCTACGTCAGATGGTACTTCGTTTAAGGATCCTCTAGATAGGAAAATTGAGTCCTTTCTAAGAAAAGCTTATCTGTGTTCAGGTAATCTTCTTAGACCTGCTATATCTTTGGCTGATGTTGCTGCAGCTTCAACTTTTTGGTTGGAAACTTTAGCGCAACAAGTAACACATCGTGATTCTCATGATATTATTATTCTTCTACAGCATGCTAATAATTTTATCTGTGATGCCATTTTTGATATTATCAGAGTTGATGTCAGGTTTATGTCTCTAGCTATTTTAGCTAGAAGAGCTTTATGGCTTAAAACTTGGAATGCTGATATGGCTTCTAAATCAACTTTACTTTCTATTTCTTTCCAGGGTAACAAATTATTTGGTTCTCAGTTGGATTCCATCATTTCAACTGTTACTGGTGGGAAAGGAACTTTTTTACCACAGGATAAAAAATCTAAAGGTAAAAGTAGGGCTAATAATCGTTTTCGTTCCTTTCGTTTCAACAAAGAACAAAAGCCTGATCCTTCATCCTCAGGAGCAGTTTCAGTTTGGAAACCATCTCCAGTCTGGAATAAATCCAAGCCAGCTAGAAAGGCAAAGCCTGCTTCTAAGTCCACATGAAGGTGCGGCCCTCATTCCAGCTCAGCTGGTAGGGGGCAGGTTACGTTTTTTCAAGGAAATTTGGATCAATTCTGTTCACAATCTTTGGATTCAGAACATTGTTTCAGAAGGGTACAGAATTGGTTTCAAGATGAGACCTCCTGCAAAGAGATTTTTTCTTTCCCGTGTCCCAGTAAATCCAGTAAAAGCTCAAGCGTTTCTGAAATGTGTTTCAGATCTAGAGTTGACTGGAGTAATTATGCCAGTTCCAGTTCCGGAACAGGGGATGGGGTTTTATTCAAATCTCTTCATTGTACCAAAGAAGGAGAACTCCTTCAGACCAGTTCTGGATCTAAAAATATTGAATCGTTATGTACGGATACCAACGTTCAAAATGGTAACTGTAAGGACTATCTTGCCTTTTGTTCAGCAAGGGAATTATATGTCCACAATAGATTTACAGGATGCATATCTGCATATTCCGATTCATCCAGATCATTATCAGTTCCTGAGATTCTCTTTTCTGGACAAGCATTACCAGTTTGTGGCTCTGCCGTTTGGCCTAGCTACAGCTCCAAGAATTTTTACAAAGGTTCTCGGTGCCCTTCTGTCTGTAATCAGAGAACAGGGTATTGTGGTATTTCCTTATTTGGACGATATCTTGGTACTTGCTCAGTCTTTACATTTAGCAGAATCTCATACGAATCGACTTGTGTTGTTTCTTCAAGATCATGGTTGGAGGATCAATTTACCAAAAAGTTCTTTGATTCCTCAGACAAGGGTAACCTTTCTGGGTTTCCAGATGGATTCAGTGTCCATGACTCTGTCTTTAACAGACAAGAGACGTCTAAAATTGATTGCAGCTTGTCGAAACCTTCAGTCACAATCATTCCCTTCGGTAGCCTTATGCATGGAAATTCTAGGTCTTATGACTGCTGCATCGGACGCGATCCCCTTTGCTCGTTTTCACATGCGACCTCTTCAGCTCTGTATGCTGAAGCAATGGTGCAAGGATTACACGAAGATATCTCAAACAATATCTTTAAAACCGATTGTTCGACACTCTCTAACATGGTGGACAGATCACCATCGTTTAATTCAGGGGGCTTCTTTTGTGCTTCCGACCTGGACTGTAATTTCAACAGATGCAAGTCTCACGGGTTGGGGAGCTGTGTGGGGATCTCTGACAGCACAAGGAGTTTGGGAATCTCAGGAGGTGAGATTACTGATCAATATTTTGGAACTCCGTGCAATTTTCAGAGCTCTTCAGTTTTGGCCTCTTCTGAAGAGAGAATCGTTCATTTGTTTTCAGACAGACAATGTCACAACTGTGGCATACATCAATCATCAAGGAGGGACTCACAGTCCTCTGGCTATGAAAGAAGTATCTCGAATTTTGGTTTGGGCGGAATCCAGCTCCTGTCTAATCTCTGCGGTTCATATCCCAGGTATAGACAATTGGGAAGCGGATTATCTCAGTCGCCAAACGTTGCATCCGGGCGAATGGTCTCTTCACCCAGAGGTATTTCTTCAAATATTGTTCAAATGTGGGAACTTCCAGAAATAGATCTGATGGCGTCCCATCTAAACAAGAAACTTCCCAGGTATCTGTCCAGATCCCGGGATCCTCAGGCGGAGGCAGTGGATGCATTATCACTTCCTTGGAAGTATCATCCTGCCTATATCTTTCCGCCTCTAGTTCTTCTTCCAAGGGTAATCTCCTAAATTCTGAAGGAATGCTCGTTTGTTTTGCTGGTAGCTCCGGCATGGCCTCACAGGTTTTGGTATGCGGATCTTGTCCGGATGGCCTCTTGCCAACCGTGGACTCTTCCGTTAAGACCAGACCTTCTGTCACAAGGTCCCTTTTTCCATCAGGATCTGAAATCCTTAAATTTAAAGGTATGGAGATTGAACGCTTGATTCTTGGTCAAAGAGGTTTCTCTGACTCTGTCATTAATACTATGTTACAGGCTCGTAAATCTGTATCTCGAGAGATATATTATAGAGTCTGGAAGACTTATATTTCTTGGTGTCTTTCTCATCCTTTTTCTTGGCATTCTTTTAGAATACCGAGAATTTTACAGTTTCTTCAGGATGGTTTAGATAAGGGTTTGTCCGCAAGTTCTTTGAAAGGACAAATCTCTGCTCTTTCTGTTCTTTTTCACAGAAAGATTGCTATTCTTCCTGATATTCATTGTTTTGTACAAGCTTTGGTACGTATAAAACCTGTCATTAAGTCAATTTCTCCTCCTTGGAGTTTGAATTTGGTTCTGGGAGCTCGTCAAGCTTCTCCGTTTGAACCTATGCATTCATTGGACATTAAATTACTTTCTTGGAAAGTTTTGTTCCTTTTGGCCATCTCTTCTGCCAGAAGAGTTTCTGAATTATCTGCTCTTTCTTGTGAGTCTCCTTTTCTGATTTTTCATCAGGATAAGGCGGTGTTGCGAACTTCTTTTGAATTTTTACCTAAAGTTGTGAATTCCAACAACATTAGTAGAGAAATTGTGGTTCCTTCATTATGTCCTAATCCTAAGAATTCTAAGGAGAAATCGTTGCATTCTTTGGATGTTGTTAGAGCTTTGAAATATTATGTTGAAGCTACGAAATCTTTCCGTAAGACTTCTAGTCTATTTGTTATCTTTTCCGGTTCTAGGAAAGGCCAGAAAGCTTCTGCCATTTCTTTGGCATCTTGGTTGAAATCTTTAATTCATCTTGCCTATGTTGAGTCGGGTAAAACTCCGCCTCAGAGAATTACGGCTCATTCTACTAGGTCAGTTTCTACTTCCTGGGCGTTTAGGAATGAAGCTTCGGTTGACCAGATCTGCAAAGCAGCAACTTGGTCCTCTTTGCATACTTTTACTAAATTCTACCATTTTGATGTATTTTCTTCTTCTGAAGCAGTTTTTGGTAGAAAAGTACTTCAGGCAGCGGTTTCAGTTTGAATCTTCTGCTTATGTTTTTCGTTAAACTTTATTTTGGGTGTGGATTATTTTCAGCAGGAATTGGCTGTCTTTATTTTATCCCTCCCTCTCTAGTGACTCTTGTGTGGAAAGATCCACATCTTGGGTAGTCATTATCCCATACGTTACTAGCTCATGGACTCTTGCTAATTACATGAAAGAAAACATAATTTATGTAAGAACTTACCTGATAAATTCATTTCTTTCATATTAGCAAGAGTCCATGAGGCCCGCCCTTTTTTTGTGGTGGTTATGATTTTGTATAAAGCACAATTATTCCAATTCCTTATTTTATATGCTTTCGCACTTTTTTATCACCCCACTTCTTGGCTATTCGTTAAACTGAATTGTGGGTGTGGTGAGGGGTGTATTTATAGGCATTTTGAGGTTTGGGAAACTTTGCCCCTCCTGGTAGGAATGTATATCCCATACGTCACTAGCTCATGGACTCTTGCTAATATGAAAGAAATGAATTTATCAGGTAAGTTCTTACATAAATTATGTTTTTGTTTTTGCATGTTAGAACACAAAAAACAAACCAATGACACAGAGATGGAAGGTTGTTATTTAATGGTGGGGACAATGTAATTTAAATAATTTTAGTTTTAAAAAAGTGAATGAAAAAGTCTAGATTCCAGGATAATTCTGGGCTTTGGTATTCTGAATTTCAGGATTTGTACCTGTATTAATGTCATAAAGATAGCTATATAATAATAATAATTTGAAAAACATTTATTAATCAACATACTAAGATTTAAAAACATTTTAATACGTAACTTACAGCTTGCATAAAAGCCCTACAGTAAAGGAAAAGATTGTACTGCAAATGCTGATGCCAATCATGGAGTATGGAGATGTAGTATATGCACCTGCACCGCAAAATCACCTTAATAAACTTAATACACTGTATAATTCGTTCTGCCGCTTTGTGCTACAATGTAACTACAGGACCCACCATTGTGACATGCTAAAAGAACTAAACTGGCAGTTGTTGGAATCCAGATGCACCCTCCATCTTTCCTGCCTTGTGTTTAAGAGCTTTTCTGGGAAGCTCCCACCCTACCTGAGCAGATTGCTCTCCCCGGCTGTTCCTACCTCCCATAACCTCCGATCCAGTAGCAGTACATTATTTAGTTTGCCTCAATACAAAAAGAAAGCAGCTTGGTCCTCCTTTTCCTACAGAGCGCCCTAGTTATGGAACGACCTCCCGCAGGCTTTAAAACCTTCCCCAAGTCTAAAATCCTTTAAGAGATCCCTCTCTGCATATCTCAAAACAGAATGCATCTGTCATGGTTGATTTTATATTTCTTTCATGTAATTAGCAAGAGTCCATGAGCTAGTGACGTATGGGATATACATTCCTACCAGGAGGGGCAAAGTTTCCCAAACCTTAAAATGCCTATAAATACACCCCTCACCACACCCACAATTCAGTTTTACAAACTTTGCCTCCGATGGAGGTGGTGAAGTAAGTTTGTGCTAGATTCTACGTTGATATGCGCTCCGCAGCAAGTTGGAGCCCGGTTTTCCTCTCAGCGTGCAGTGAATGTCAGAGGGATGTGAGGAGAGTATTGCCTATTTGAATGCAGTGATCTCCTTCTAAGGGGTCTATTTCATAGGTTCTCTGTTATCGGTCGTAGAGATTCATCTCTTACCTCCCTTTTCAGATCGACGATATACTCTTATATATACCATTACCTCTGCTGATTCTCGTTTCAGTACTGGTTTGGCTATCTGCTATATGTAGATGAGTGTCCTGGGGTAAGTAAGTCTTATTTTCTGTGACACTCCTAGCTATGGTTGGGCACTTTGTTTATAAAGTTCTAAATATATGTATTCAAACATTTATTTGCCTTGACTCAGAATGTTCAACTTTCCTTATTTTTCAGACAGTCAGTTTCATATTTGGGATAATGCATTTTAATTTAACATTTTTTACCTTAAAATTTGACTTTTTCCCTGTGGGCTGTTAGGCTCGCGGGGGCTGAAAATGCTTCATTTTATTGCGTCATTCTTGGCGCGGACTTTTTTGGCGCAAAAATTCTATTTCCGTTTCCGGCGTCATACGTGTCGCCGGAAGTTGCGTCATTCTTTGACGTTATTTTGCGCCAAAAATGTCGGCGTTCCGGATGTGGTGTCATTTTTGGCGCCAAAAAGCATTTAGGCGCCAAATAATGTGGGCGTCTTATTTGGCGCGAAAAAATTTGGGCGTCACTTTTGTCTCCACATTATTTAAGTCTCATTTTTTATTGCTTCTGGTTGCTAGAAGCTTGTTCTTTGGCATTTTTTCCCATTCCTGAAACTGTCATTTAAGGAATTTGATCAATTTTGCTTTATATGTTGTTTTTTTCTTTTACATATTGCAAGATGTTCCACGTTGCAACTGAGTCAGAAGTTACTTCAGGAAAGTCACTGCACAGTGCTGGAGCTACCAAGCTAAGTGTATCTGCTATAAACTTTTGGTATCTGTTTCTGCAGCTGTTATTTGTATTGCATGTCATGTCAAACTTATTAATGCAGATAAAATTTCCTTTAGTACTGTTACATTACCTGTTGCTGTTCCGTCAACATCTAATTTTCAGAGTGTTCCTGATAACATAAAAGATTTTATTTTTTAAATCCATTAAGAAGGCTATGTCTGTTATTTCTCCTTCTAGTATACATAAAAGTCTTTTAAAACTTCTCTTTTTTCAGATGAATTTTTAAATGAACATCATCATTCTGATACTGATAATGGTTCTTCTGGTTCAGAGGTTTCTGTCTCAGAGGTTGATGCTGATAAATCTTTGTATTTGTTCAAGATGGAATTTTTTTTGGGAACCATAAATGCCAACATGTACTGTGACATACTGAAGCAGAGCATGATCCCCTCCCTTCGGAGACTGGGCTACAGGGCAGTATTCCAACATGATAACAACCCCAAACACACCTCCAAGACAACCACTGCCTTGCTAAAGAAGCTGAGGGTAAAGGTGATGGACTGGCCAAGCATGTCTCCAGACCTAAACCCTATTGAGCATCTGTGGGGCATCCTCAAATGGAAGGTGGGGGAGCGCAAGCTCTCTAACATCCACCAGCTCTGTGATGTCATGAGGACTCCAGTGGCAACCTGTAAAGCTCTGGTGAACTCCGTGCCCAAGAGGGTTAAGGCAGTGCTGGAAAATAAAGGTGGCCACACAAAATATTGACACTTTGGGCCCAATTTGGACATTTCCACTTAGGGGAGTACTCACTTTTGTTGCCAGCAGTTTAGACATTAATGGCTGTGTGTTGAGTTATTTTGAGGGGACAGCAAATTTACACTGTTATACAGGCTGTACACTCACTACTTAACATTGTAGCAACGTGTTATTTCTTCAGTGTTGTCACATGAAAAGATATAATACAATATTTACAAAAATGTGAGGGGTGTACTCACTTTTGTGAGATACTGTGTATATATATATATATATATATATATATATATATATATATATATATATATATATATTATATATACTGTATATATAATTATATATGTATGTGTGCGTGTATAGACCACATAGGCACAAACTATAACGTTTTGTAATGGAGTTATTATTGGAAATACTATAATTGTTTTCCCAGTAGCCTTGTTAGACTTTTGTAATTAGAAATATTGCAATGTTTCTCTCTCATGTAAACAGCACCACATTTTGGTATTTAAGCCTTAGGTTGAAAAATGATGCTGTATAGATTAAAAAATATTATCCTTTGTCTGTGTTTTGTGGGGAAAGAACAGATTATTTCCTGACATTCTATATGAAAGTAAATATACACTGCAGAGCATAGGAAGGCAGAGATCTGAACACTCTAAGGTAATCCAGCCTTAGTGATTAGCACTGATTAATCATATTATTAGCTAGTTCCCATTGGACGGCTTAAACCCCTCCCTGCTGTTCTGTTTGAGTCATATTCCAATCTTCTTCTTTGCTTACAAAATCCTGTGATGTTTCTGACTTCATTTGAATGCAGTGAAATTGTATTTTTCTGTATGAGTTTACTGCAAAGAAATGGATAAATCTGGGATTACCTAATTTTATTTTAAGGTGTTGGATATAATTTTATTTAACAACCATGAAGAGCCTCTTCATTTTTTGTGATGTCACAAAATGGTAGTTGGGTAATTTTTCAGCAGAGACTTCAAAAATCCATGAATTCAGGTACCAGGAAAAAACAAAACAAAACCACTAGTGTGCATGTACTATGTATAAATACATATATATATATATATATATATATATATATATATATATATATATATATATATATATATATGCAGTATATGTGTGTTGTATTAATTTGTTTTGTAATTTTCCCTGTCTGGGGTTAACTGCTTGTGGCTCTGGGGACAGCACAGCTTCCTGTGAGTGCCAGTGGCACCCAGGGCTGAGCATGTTGCAGGGTCATGGGATGTGTACCCGGTCCGGTATGAGAGTGCAGTTCCCTTCCGTGTTTTGTATATGTCTAGGGTGATTACATATTCCTGTGCACCCTTCCCTTGTTTTCAGTTTGTTTGGATTTGAAAGCTTGCATTGTGTGGCTGTTTTAGGGTCTCAGGTATTGGAAAGGACCTTGACGTGGTACCTGAGCTTGTCCCATTTGGCCAGATGCGGTGACTAACCTTTCCATTTTTGCTTTTAAATCTTAGCTGAGAGCTTGTAAGTGAGTGCTGGGTTTTCTCTGTGTGTTGTATTAATTTGTTTTGTAATTTTCCCTATGGTTCTTGCACCCAGACCTGTCTGGGGTTAACTGCTTGTGGCTCTGGGGACAGCACAGCTTCCTGTGAGTGCCAGTGGCACCCAGGGCTGAGCATATTGCAGGGTCATGGGATGTGTACCCGGTCCGGTATGAGAGTGCAGTTCCCTTCCGTGTTTTGTATATGTCTAGGGTGATTACATATTCCTGTGCACCCTTCCCTTGTTTTCAGTTTGTTTGGATTTGAAAGCTTGCATTGTGTGGCTGTTTTAGGGTCTCAGGTATTGGAAAGGACCTTGACGTGGTACCTGAGCTTGTCCCATTTGGCCAGATGCGGTGACTAACCTTTCCATTTTTGCTTTTAAATCTTAGCTGAGAGCTTGTAAGTGAGTGCTGGGTTTTCTCTGTGTGTTGTATTAATTTGTTTTGTAATTTTCCCTATGGTTCTTGCACCCAGACCTGTCTGGGGTTAACTGCTTGTGGCTCTGGGGACAGCACAGCTTCCTGTGAGTGCCAGTGGCACCCAGGGCTGAGCATATTGCAGGGTCATGGGATGTGTACCCGGTCCGGTATGAGAGTGCAGTTCCCTTCCGTGTTTTGTATATGTCTAGGGTGATTACATATTCCTGTGCACCCTTCCCTTGTTTTCAGTTTGTTTGGATTTGAAAGCTTGCATTGTGTGGCTGTTTTAGGGTCTCAGGTATTGGAAAGGACCTTGACGTGGTACCTGAGCTTGTCCCATTTGGCCAGATGCGGTGACTAACCTTTCCATTTTTGCTTTTAAATCTTAGCTGAGAGCTTGTAAGTGAGTGCTGGGTTTTCTCTGTGTGTTGTATTAATTTGTTTTGTAATTTTCCCTATGGTTCTTGCACCCAGACCTGTCTGGGGTTAACTGCTTGTGGCTCTGGGGACAGCACAGCTTCCTGTGAGTGCCAGTGGCACCCAGGGCTGAGCATATTGCAGGGTCATGGGATGTGTACCCGGTCCGGTATGAGAGTGCAGTTCCCTTCCGTGTTTTGTATATGTCTAGGGTGATTACATATTCCTGTGCACCCTTCCCTTGTTTTCAGTTTGTTTGGATTTGAAAGCTTGCATTGTGTGGCTGTTTTAGGGTCTCAGGTATTGGAAAGGACCTTGACGTGGTACCTGAGCTTGTCCCATTTGGCCAGATGCGGTGACTAACCTTTCCATTTTTGCTTTTAAATCTTAGCTGAGAGCTTGTAAGTGAGTGCTGGGTTTTCTCTGTGTGATATATATATATATATATATATATATACATACACAGTATATGTATATAATTTTATTTTTTCCCACAGAGATTTCTTTATCACAAAGTAGAAGAACTCTGGTTAGCTCTTGTATATATTATGTGTTTGCAGCAGTGGTGTTTACAAGCTCATGAGATCATTTTTAAAACCACATATACTAACCATATATTAAGAAATTAAGGTACATAACCTTTTTTTCCCAAACTTCTTGGGACCGGTAAATGTTTGGATTTTGTAATAGTTTGTATATTTACATCTATAAATGTCATAATACAGCTTATACATAAGACCTAAAGGTAGTTTTATATATTTTTTAATATTTTTGTACCCTCAGAAAGCTAGTACACTAATACAATCAGAAAGGTAAAAGTTGATGTTTTAAATATAGACTATTTCTTTCATGTAATTAGCAAGAGTCCATGAGCTAGTGACGTATGGGATATACATTCCTACCAGGAGGGGCAAAGTTTCCCAAACCTCAAAATGCCTATAAATACACCCCTCACCACACCCACAATTCAGTTCTAAATATATGTATTCAAACATTTATTTGCCTTGACTCAGAATGTTCAACTTTCCTTATTTTCAGACAGTCAGTTTCATATTTGGGATAATGCATTTTTGATTTATTCATTTTTTCTTACCTTCAAAAATTTGACTCTTCCCGGTGGGCTATTAGGCTCGCGGGGGCTGAAAATGCTTCATTTTATTACGTCATTCTTGGTGCTGACTTTTTTGGCGCAAAAATTCTATTTCCGTTTCCGGCGTCATACGTGTCACCGGAAGTTACGTCATTTTTTGACGTTATTTCGCGCCAAAAATGTCGGCGTTCCGGATGTGGCGTCATTTTTGGCGCCAAAAGCATTTAGGCGCCAAATAATATGGGCGTCGCTTTAGTCTCTTCATTTATTTAAGTCTCATTTTTTATTGCATCTGGTTGCTAGAGGCTTGTTCTTGGCATTTTTTCCCATTCCTGAAACTGTCATTTAAGGAATTTGATCAATTTTGCTTTATATATATGTTGTTTTTTCTCTTACATATTGCAAGATGTCTCACGTTGCATCTGAGTCAGAAGATACTACAGGAAAATCGCTGTCAAGTGCTGAATCTACCAAAGCTAAGTGCATCTGCTGTAAACTTTTGGTAGCCATTTCTCCAGCTGTTGTTTGTATTGATTGTCATGACAAACTTGTTAAAGCAGATAATATTTCCTTTAGTAAAGTACCATTGCCTGTTGCAGTTCCTTCAACATCTAAGGTGCAGAATGTTCCTGATAATATAAGAGATTTTGTTTCTGAATCCATAAAGAAGGCTATGTCTGTTATTTCTCCTTCTAGTAAACGTAAAAAATCTTTTAAAACTTCTCTCCCTACAGATGAATTTTTAAATGAACATCATCATTCTGATTCTGATGACTCCTCTGGTTCAGAGGATTCTGTCTCTGAGGTTGATGCTGATAAATCTTCATATTTATTTAAAATGGAATTTATTCGTTCTTTACTTAAAGAAGTACTAATTGCTTTAGAAATAGAGGATTCTGGTCCTCTTGATACTAATTCTAAACGTTTGGATAAAGTATTTAAAGCTCCTGTAGTTATTCCAGAAGTTTTTCCTGTTCCTAATGCTATTTCTGCAGTAATTTCCAAAGAATGGGATAAATTGGGTAATTCATTTACTCCTTCTAAACGTTTTAAGCATTTATATCCTGTGCCGTCTGACAGATTGGAATTTTGGGACAAAATCCCTAAAGTTGATGGGGCTATTTCTACCCTTGCTAAACGTACTACTATTCCTACGTCAGATGGTACTTCGTTTAAGGATCCTCTAGATAGGAAAATTGAGTCCTTTCTAAGAAAAGCTTATCTGTGTTCAGGTAATCTTCTTAGACCTGCTATATCTTTGGCTGATGTTGCTGCAGCTTCAACTTTTTGGTTGGAAACTTTAGCGCAACAAGTAACACATCGTGATTCTCATGATATTATTATTCTTCTACAGCATGCTAATAATTTTATCTGTGATGCCATTTTTGATATTATCAGAGTTGATGTCAGGTTTATGTCTCTAGCTATTTTAGCTAGAAGAGCTTTATGGCTTAAAACTTGGAATGCTGATATGGCTTCTAAATCAACTTTACTTTCTATTTCTTTCCAGGGTAACAAATTATTTGGTTCTCAGTTGGATTCCATCATTTCAACTGTTACTGGTGGGAAAGGAACTTTTTTACCACAGGATAAAAAATCTAAAGGTAAAAGTAGGGCTAATAATCGTTTTCGTTCCTTTCGTTTCAACAAAGAACAAAAGCCTGATCCTTCATCCTCAGGAGCAGTTTCAGTTTGGAAACCATCTCCAGTCTGGAATAAATCCAAGCCAGCTAGAAAGGCAAAGCCTGCTTCTAAGTCCACATGAAGGTGCGGCCCTCATTCCAGCTCAGCTGGTAGGGGGCAGGTTACGTTTTTTCAAGGAAATTTGGATCAATTCTGTTCACAATCTTTGGATTCAGAACATTGTTTCAGAAGGGTACAGAATTGGTTTCAAGATGAGACCTCCTGCAAAGAGATTTTTTCTTTCCCGTGTCCCAGTAAATCCAGTAAAAGCTCAAGCGTTTCTGAAATGTGTTTCAGATCTAGAGTTGACTGGAGTAATTATGCCAGTTCCAGTTCCGGAACAGGGGATGGGGTTTTATTCAAATCTCTTCATTGTACCAAAGAAGGAGAACTCCTTCAGACCAGTTCTGGATCTAAAAATATTGAATCGTTATGTACGGATACCAACGTTCAAAATGGTAACTGTAAGGACTATCTTGCCTTTTGTTCAGCAAGGGAATTATATGTCCACAATAGATTTACAGGATGCATATCTGCATATTCCGATTCATCCAGATCATTATCAGTTCCTGAGATTCTCTTTTCTGGACAAGCATTACCAGTTTGTGGCTCTGCCGTTTGGCCTAGCTACAGCTCCAAGAATTTTTACAAAGGTTCTCGGTGCCCTTCTGTCTGTAATCAGAGAACAGGGTATTGTGGTATTTCCTTATTTGGACGATATCTTGGTACTTGCTCAGTCTTTACATTTAGCAGAATCTCATACGAATCGACTTGTGTTGTTTCTTCAAGATCATGGTTGGAGGATCAATTTACCAAAAAGTTCTTTGATTTCTCAGACAAGGGTAACCTTTCTGGGTTTCCAGATGGATTCAGTGTCCATGACTCTGTCTTTAACAGACAAGAGACGTCTAAAATTGATTGCAGCTTGTCGAAACCTTCAGTCACAATCATTCCCTTCGGTAGCCTTATGCATGGAAATTCTAGGTCTTATGACTGCTGCATCGGACGCGATCCCCTTTGCTCGTTTTCACATGCGACCTCTTCAGCTCTGTATGCTGAAGCAATGGTGCAAGGATTACACGAAGATATCTCAAACAATATCTTTAAAACCGATTGTTCGACACTCTCTAACATGGTGGACAGATCACCATCGTTTAATTCAGGGGGCTTCTTTTGTGCTTCCGACCTGGACTGTAATTTCAACAGATGCAAGTCTCACGGGTTGGGGAGCTGTGTGGGGATCTCTGACAGCACAAGGAGTTTGGGAATCTCAGGAGGTGAGATTACTGATCAATATTTTGGAACTCCGTGCAATTTTCAGAGCTCTTCAGTTTTGGCCTCTTCTGAAGAGAGAATCGTTCATTTGTTTTCAGACAGACAATGTCACAACTGTGGCATACATCAATCATCAAGGAGGGACTCACAGTCCTCTGGCTATGAAAGAAGTATCTCGAATTTTGGTTTGGGCGGAATCCAGCTCCTGTCTAATCTCTGCGGTTCATATCCCAGGTATAGACAATTGGGAAGCGGATTATCTCAGTCGCCAAACGTTGCATCCGGGCGAATGGTCTCTTCACCCAGAGGTATTTCTTCAAATATTGTTCAAATGTGGGAACTTCCAGAAATAGATCTGATGGCGTCCCATCTAAACAAGAAACTTCCCAGGTATCTGTCCAGATCCCGGGATCCTCAGGCGGAGGCAGTGGATGCATTATCACTTCCTTGGAAGTATCATCCTGCCTATATCTTTCCGCCTCTAGTTCTTCTTCCAAGGGTAATCTCCTAAATTCTGAAGGAATGCTCGTTTGTTCTGCTGGTAGCTCCGGCATGGCCTCACAGGTTTTGGTATGCGGATCTTGTCCGGATGGCCTCTTGCCAACCGTGGACTCTTCCGTTAAGACCAGACCTTCTGTCACAAGGTCCCTTTTTCCATCAGGATCTGAAATCCTTAAATTTAAAGGTATGGAGATTGAACGCTTGATTCTTGGTCAAAGAGGTTTCTCTGACTCTGTCATTAATACTATGTTACAGGCTCGTAAATCTGTATCTCGAGAGATATATTATAGAGTCTGGAAGACTTATATTTCTTGGTGTCTTTCTCATCCTTTTTCTTGGCATTCTTTTAGAATACCGAGAATTTTACAGTTTCTTCAGGATGGTTTAGATAAGGGTTTGTCCGCAAGTTCTTTGAAAGGACAAATCTCTGCTCTTTCTGTTCTTTTTCACAGAAAGATTGCTATTCTTCCTGATATTCATTGTTTTGTACAAGCTTTGGTACGTATAAAACCTGTCATTAAGTCAATTTCTCCTCCTTGGAGTTTGAATTTGGTTCTGGGAGCTCGTCAAGCTTCTCCGTTTGAACCTATGCATTCATTGGACATTAAATTACTTTCTTGGAAAGTTTTGTTCCTTTTGGCCATCTCTTCTGCCAGAAGAGTTTCTGAATTATCTGCTCTTTCTTGTGAGTCTCCTTTTCTGATTTTTCATCAGGATAAGGCGGTGTTGCGAACTTCTTTTGAATTTTTACCTAAAGTTGTGAATTCCAACAACATTAGTAGAGAAATTGTGGTTCCTTCATTATGTCCTAATCCTAAGAATTCTAAGGAGAAATCGTTGCATTCTTTGGATGTTGTTAGAGCTTTGAAATATTATGTTGAAGCTACGAAATCTTTCCGTAAGACTTCTAGTCTATTTGTTATCTTTTCCGGTTCTAGGAAAGGCCAGAAAGCTTCTGCCATTTCTTTGGCATCTTGGTTGAAATCTTTAATTCATCTTGCCTATGTTGAGTCGGGTAAAACTCCGCCTCAGAGAATTACGGCTCATTCTACTAGGTCAGTTTCTACTTCCTGGGCGTTTAGGAATGAAGCTTCGGTTGACCAGATCTGCAAAGCAGCAACTTGGTCCTCTTTGCATACTTTTACTAAATTCTACCATTTTGATGTATTTTCTTCTTCTGAAGCAGTTTTTGGTAGAAAAGTACTTCAGGCAGCGGTTTCAGTTTGAATCTTCTGCTTATGTTTTTCGTTAAACTTTATTTTGGGTGTGGATTATTTTCAGCAGGAATTGGCTGTCTTTATTTTATCCCTCCCTCTCTAGTGACTCTTGTGTGGAAAGATCCACATCTTGGGTAGTCATTATCCCATACGTTACTAGCTCATGGACTCTTGCTAATTACATGAAAGAAAACATAATTTATGTAAGAACTTACCTGATAAATTCATTTCTTTCATATTAGCAAGAGTCCATGAGGCCCGCCCTTTTTTTGTGGTGGTTATGATTTTGTATAAAGCACAATTATTCCAATTCCTTATTTTATATGCTTTCGCACTTTTTTATCACCCCACTTCTTGGCTATTCGTTAAACTGAATTGTGGGTGTGGTGAGGGGTGTATTTATAGGCATTTTGAGGTTTGGGAAACTTTGCCCCTCCTGGTAGGAATGTATATCCCATACGTCACTAGCTCATGGACTCTTGCTAATATGAAAGAAATGAATTTATCAGGTAAGTTCTTACATAAATTATGTTTTTGTTTTTGCATGTTAGAACACAAAAAACAAACCAATGACACAGAGATGGAAGGTTGTTATTTAATGGTGGGGACAATGTAATTTAAATAATTTTAGTTTTAAAAAAGTGAATGAAAAAGTCTAGATTCCAGGATAATTCTGGGCTTTGGTATTCTGAATTTCAGGATTTGTACCTGTATTAATGTCATAAAGATAGCTATATAATAATAATAATTTGAAAAACATTTATTAATCAACATACTAAGATTTAAAAACATTTTAATACGTAACTTACAGCTTGCATAAAAGCCCTACAGTAAAGGAAAAGATTGTACTGCAAATGCTGATGCCAATCATGGATTATGGAGATGTAGTATATGCACCTGCACCGCAAAATCACCTTAATAAACTTAATACACTGTATAATTCGTTCTGCCGCTTTGTGCTACAATGTAACTACAGGACCCACCATTGTGACATGCTAAAAGAACTAAACTGGCAGTTGTTGGAATCCAGATGCACCCTCCATCTTTCCTGCCTTGTGTTTAAGAGCTTTTCTGGGAAGCTCCCACCCTACCTGAGCAGATTGCTCTCCCCGGCTGTTCCTACCTCCCATAACCTCCGATCCAGTAGCAGTACATTATTTAGTTTGCCTCAATACAAAAAGAAAGCAGCTTGGTCCTCCTTTTCCTACAGAGCGCCCTAGTTATGGAACGACCTCCCGCAGGCTTTAAAACCTTCCCCAAGTCTAAAATCCTTTAAGAGATCCCTCTCTGCATATCTCAAAACAGAATGCATCTGTCATGGTTGATTTTATATTTCTTTCATGTAATTAGCAAGAGTCCATGAGCTAGTGACGTATGGGATATACATTCCTACCAGGAGGGGCAAAGTTTCCCAAACCTTAAAATGCCTATAAATACACCCCTCACCACACCCACAATTCAGTTTTACAAACTTTGCCTCCGATGGAGGTGGTGAAGTAAGTTTGTGCTAGATTCTACGTTGATATGCGCTCCGCAGCAAGTTGGAGCCCGGTTTTCCTCTCAGCGTGCAGTGAATGTCAGAGGGATGTGAGGAGAGTATTGCCTATTTGAATGCAGTGATCTCCTTCTAAGGGGTCTATTTCATAGGTTCTCTGTTATCGGTCATAGAGATTCATCTCTTACCTCCCTTTTCAGATCGACGATATACTCTTATATATACCATTACCTCTGCTGATTCTCGTTTCAGTACTGGTTTGGCTATCTGCTATATGTAGATGAGTGTCCTGGGGTAAGTAAGTCTTATTTTCTGTGACACTCCTAGCTATGGTTGGGCACTTTGTTTATAAAGTTCTAAATATATGTATTCAAACATTTATTTGCCTTGACTCAGAATGTTCAACTTTCCTTATTTTTCAGACAGTCAGTTTCATATTTGGGATAATGCATTTTAATTTAACATTTTTTACCTTAAAATTTGACTTTTTCCCTGTGGGCTGTTAGGCTCGCGGGGGCTGAAAATGCTTCATTTTATTGCGTCATTCTTGGCGCGGACTTTTTTGGCGCAAAAATTCTATTTCCGTTTCCGGCGTCATACGTGTCGCCGGAAGTTGCGTCATTCTTTGACGTTATTTTGCGCCAAAAATGTCGGCGTTCCGGATGTGGTGTCATTTTTGGCGCCAAAAAGCATTTAGGCGCCAAATAATGTGGGCGTCTTATTTGGCGCGAAAAAATTTGGGCGTCACTTTTGTCTCCACATTATTTAAGTCTCATTTTTTATTGCTTCTGGTTGCTAGAAGCTTGTTCTTTGGCATTTTTTCCCATTCCTGAAACTGTCATTTAAGGAATTTGATCAATTTTGCTTTATATGTTGTTTTTTTCTTTTACATATTGCAAGATGTTCCACGTTGCAACTGAGTCAGAAGTTACTTCAGGAAAGTCACTGCACAGTGCTGGAGCTACCAAGCTAAGTGTATCTGCTATAAACTTTTGGTATCTGTTTCTGCAGCTGTTATTTGTATTGCATGTCATGTCAAACTTATTAATGCAGATAAAATTTCCTTTAGTACTGTTACATTACCTGTTGCTGTTCCGTCAACATCTAATTTTCAGAGTGTTCCTGATAACATAAAAGATTTTATTTTTTAAATCCATTAAGAAGGCTATGTCTGTTATTTCTCCTTCTAGTATACATAAAAGTCTTTTAAAACTTCTCTTTTTTCAGATGAATTTTTAAATGAACATCATCATTCTGATACTGATAATGGTTCTTCTGGTTCAGAGGTTTCTGTCTCAGAGGTTGATGCTGATAAATCTTTGTATTTGTTCAAGATGGAATTTATTTCGTTCTTTACTTAAAGAAGTGTTATTTGCATTAGAAATAGAGGATTCTTGTCCTCTTGATTCTAAATGTAAACGTTTAAATAAGGTTTTTAAATCTCCTGTAGTTATTCCAGAAGTGTTTTATCTCCCTGATGCTATTTCTGAAGTAATTTCCAGGGAATGGAATAATTTGGGTAATTTATTTACTCCTTCTAGACGTTTAAGCAAATTATATCCTGTGCCATCTGACAGATTAGAGTTTTTTGAGACAAAAATCCCTAAGGTTATGGGGCTATCTCTACTCCTGCTAATGTACTACTATTCCTACGGCAGATAGTACTTCATTTAAGGATCCTTTAGATAGGAAAATTGAATCCTTTCTAAGAAAAGCTTACTTATGTTCAGGTAATCTTCTTAGACCTGCTATATTTTTAGCGGATGTTGCTGCAGCTTCAACTTTTTGATTAGAAGCTTTAGAGCAACAAGTAACAGATCATAATTTTATAGCATTATTATTATTCTATAACATGCTAATAATTTTATTGGTGATACCATCTTTTGATATCATTAGAGTTGATGTCAGGTATATGTCTCTAGCTATTTTAGCTAGAGAAGCTTTATGGATTAAACTTGGAATGCTGACATGTCTTCTAAGTCATCTTTGCTTTCCCTTTCTTTCCAGGGTAAATAATCATTTTAGTTCCTTTCCTTACAAGGAACAAAAGCCTGATCCTTCATCCTCAGGAGCTGTATCAGTTTGGAAACTATTTCCAGTTTGGAATATATCCAAGCCTTATAGAAACCTATAGCCAGCTCCTAAGTACCTATGAAGGTGCGGCCCTTATTCCAGCTCAGCTGGTATGGGGCAGATTACGTTTTCTTCAAAGAAATTTGGATCAATTCCGTTCTTAATCTCTGGTTTCAGAAACATTGTTTCAGAAAGGTACAGAATTGGCTTCAAGTTAAGGCCTCCTGCTAAGAGATTCTTTTCTTTCCCGTGTCCCAGTTAACACAGCAAAGGCTCAGCATTTCTGTAATGTGTTTCAGATCTAGAGTTGGCTGGAGTATTTATGCCAGTTCCAGTTCTGGAACAGGGGCTGGGGTTTTATTTTATCTCTTCATTTGTACCAAAGAAGGTCAATTCCTTCAGACCAGTTCCGGATCTGTCATTATTGAATCGTTATGTTAGGATACCAACATTCAAGATGGTTACTGTAGGACTATCCTGCCTTTTGTTTAGCAAGGGCATTATATGTCTACAATAGATTTACAGGATGTGTATCTGCATATTCCGATTCATCCAGATCACTTTTAGTGTCTGAGATTCTCTTTTTAGACAAGCATTACCAGTTTTGTGGCTCTACCGTTTGGCCTAGCCTCAGTTCCAAGAATTTTTTTCAAAGGTTCTCGGTGCCCCTTTTTTCTGTAATCAGAGAATAGGGTTTTGGTATTTCCTTATTTGGACGATATCTTGGTACTTGCTCAGTCTTCTCATTTTCGAAGAATCTCATACGAATCGACTTGTGTTGTTTCTTCAATTTCATGGTTGGAGGATCAATTTACCATTCAGTTCATTGATTCCTCAGACAAGGGTAACCTTTTTAGGTTTCTAGATAAATTCAGTGTCTATGACTCTGTCCTTATCAGACAAGAGAAGTTTAACATTGATATCAGCTTGTCAAAACCTTCAGTCACAATCATTCCCTTTGGTAGCCTTATGCATGGAAATGTTGGGTCTTAGGACTGCCGCATCAGATGCGATCTCCTTTGCTCGTTTTCACATGCGACCTCTTCAGCTCTGTATGCTGACCCAATGGTGCAGGGATTACTCAAAGATATCTCAATTAATATCTTTAAACCGATTTTACAACACTCTCTGACATGGTGGACAGATCACCATCGTTTAGTTCAGGGGGCTTCTTTGTTCTTCCGACCTGGACTATAATCTCAACAGATGCAAGTCTTACAGGTTGGGGAGCTGTGTGGGGGTATCTGACGGCACAAGGGGTTTGGGAATCTCAGGAGGTGAGATTTCCGATCAATATTTTGGAACTCCGTGCAATTTTCAGAGCTCTTCAGTCTTGGCCTCTTCTCAAGAGAGAGTTGTTCATTTGTTTTCAGATAGACAATGTCACAACTGTGGCATACATCAATCAAGGAGGGACTCACAGTCCTCTGGCTATGAAAGAAGTATCTCGAATTTTGGTTTGGGCGGAATCCAGCTCCTGTCTAATCTCTGCGGTTCATATCCCAGGTATGGACAATTGGAAAGCGGATTATCTCAGTCACCAAACGTTGCATCCGGGCGAATGGTCTCTTCACCCAGAGGTATTTCTTCAGATTGTTCAAATGTGGGAACTTCCAGAAATAGATCTGATGGCTTCTCATCTAAACAAGAAACTTCCCAGGTATCTGTCCAGATCCCGGGATCCTCAGGCGGAGGCAGTGGATGCATTATAACTTCCTTGGAAGTATCATCCTGCCTATATCTTTCCGCCTCTAGTTCTTCTTCCAAGAGTAATCTCCAAGATTCTGAAGGAATGCTCGTTTGTTCTGCTGGTAGCTCCGGCATGGCCTCACAGGTTTTGGTATGCGGATCTTGTCCGGATGGCCTCTTGCCAACCGTGGACTCTTCCGTTAAGACCAGACCTTTTGTCTCAAGGTCCTTTTTTCCATCAGGATCTGAAATCCTTAAATTTAAAGGTATGCAGATTGAACGCTTGATTCTTGGTCAAAGAGGTTTCTCTGACTCTGTGATTAATACTATGTTACAGGCTCGTAAATCTGTATCCAGAGAGATATATTATAGAGTCTGGAAGACTTATATTTCTTGGTGTCTTTCTCATCATTTTTCTTGGCATTCTTTTAGAATACCGAGAATATTACAGTTTCTTCAGGATGGTTTAGATAAGGGTTTGTCCGCAAGTTCCTTGAAAGGTCAAATCTCTGCTCTTTCTGTTCTTTTTCACAGACAGATTGCTATTCTTCCTGATATTCATTGTTTTGTACAAGCTTTGGTTCGTATAAAGCCTGTCATTAAGTCAATTTCTCCTCCTTGGAGTTTGAATTTGGTTCTGGGGGCTCTTCAAGCTCCTCCATTTGAACCTATGCATTCATTGGATATTAAATTACTTTCTTGGAAAGTTTTGTTCCTTTTGGCCATCTCTTCTGCCAGAAGAGTTTCTGAATTATCTGCTCTTTCTTGTGAGTCTCCTTTTCTGATTTTTCATCAGGATAAGGCGGTGTTGCGAACTTCTTTTGAATTTTTACCTAAGTTGTGAATTCCAACAACATTAGTAGAGACATTGTGGTTCCTTCATTATGTCTTAATCCTAAGAATTCTAAGGAGAAATCGTTGCATTCTTTGGATGTTATTAGAGCTTTGAAATATTATGTTGAAGCTACTAAGTCTTTCCGAAAGACTTCAAGTTTATTTGTTATCTTTTCCGGTTTTAGAAAGGCCAGAAAACTTCTGCCATTTCTTTGGCATCTTGGTTGAAATCTTTAATTCATCTTGCCTATGTTGAGTCGGGTAAGACTCCGCCTCATAGGATTACAGCTCATTCTACTAGGTCAGTTTCTACTTCCTGGGCGTTTAGGAATGAAGCTTCGGTTGATCAGATTTGCAAAGCGGCAACTTGGTCCTCTTTGCATACTTTTACCAAATTCTACCATTTTGTTGTATTTTCTTCTTCTGAAGCAGTTTTTGGTAGAAAAGTACTTCAGGCAGCGTTTTCAGTTTGAATCTTCTGCTTATGTTTTTTCATTAAACTTTATTTTGGGTGTGGATTATTTTCAGCAGGAATTGGCTGTCTTTATTTTATCCCTCCCTCTCTAGTGACTCTTGTGTGGAAAGATCCACATCTTGGGTAGTCATTATCCCATACGTCACTAGCTCATGGACTCTTGCTAATTACATGAAAGAAAACATAATTTATGTAAGAACTTACCTGATAAATTCATTTCTTTCATATTAGCAAGAGTCCATGAGGCCCGCCCTTTTTTTGTGGTGGTTATGATTTTTTTGTATAAAGCACAATTATTCCAATTCCTTATTTTATATGCTTTCGCACTTTTTTCTTATCACCCCACTTCTTGGCTATTCGTTAAACTGAATTGTGGGTGTGGTGAGGGGTGTATTTATAGGCATTTTAAGGTTTGGGAAACTTTGCCCCTCCTGGTAGGAATGTATATCCCATACGTCACTAGCTCATGGACTCTTGCTAATATGAAAGAAATGAATTTATCAGGTAAGTTCTTACATAAATTATGTTTTCCTACCTGTTCTATGTTAAATTCTGCATATGTTATGTATTAATATTGTTTTTGTATTAGTGTACCCTATTGTATCAATGCAATGTTTTGTGAACCCAGGACATACTTGAAAACGAGAGAAATCTCAATGTATCCTTCCTGGTAAAATATTTTATAAATAATTATGTTATTTTTAGTGATGATGTGTACAATATGTAAATGTGAAAGATGCTGGCCATTTTTATGAATGTTATCTTACTTTGTTATGTAACAGAGTGTGTGTGTTTTTTTTATAAAAAGATTCTCAATGAATGGAAATTAAATAAAAAAATAATATATATATATATATATATATATATATATATATATATATATATATATATATATATTAGGCAAAAGAAGTGCACTCCAATGGGGATTAATTTGCAAATGGTCACTTCGGTTACAGTTTGTATGTCTGAGGACGGTCTTTATGGTCTAAAAACATTCACATTAAAGTGACCATTTGCAAATTAATCCCTATTGGAGTGCTCTTCTTTTGCCGAATATTAAGACTTTTTGCAGCACCCTGGGTTATTGCCATAGGAAGTCTGGAGTGCTATCTGTCTAAAATCTATATATGTATATATATATGCAGCCAAAAGAAAATGCACTCTCAGGACTTTCATAAACAAGTTACTTTTATTTCTGTAACGTTTTCGGAGGTCTTGCCTCCTTCATCAGCATATATATATATATATACACACACATAGAAACACCTCTACATACATATAAAACTCCCAGAAGGTGCATTCTTACTGACAGGCAAATTTGTACCAGCGTGCCAGAATATAACGAATATCACAAGCATATGACGGCACTCTCTGGATTTAAGTGAATATAGCAATCTTCTTTATTACACAATTAAGAAGATTGCTATATTCACTAAAAGGGACAGTAAAGTCAAAATTAAACTTTCATGATTCAGATAGAGCATGCAATTTTAAATAACTTTCCAGTTTACTTCTGTTATCAAATTTGCTTTGTTCTCATGGTGTCTTTTATTGAAGAATAAAACTAGTTAGTCTCATAAGAGCTCAGGAGTGTGCACGTGTCTTTAGTACTCTATGGCAGCGGTGTTTTGCAACATTGTATAACACATAGTTCACACAAAAAAAACTATTTATTTTTTAATATTTGTAGAATGTTACATGCATTTTACAGGGGATTGCTATGCTAAAATAAATAAAATGTTCCATTATTAGAAGCATTTTTTGTATAACCTTCACTCCTCTTTTAATTAGAAGAGTCAACTTTATGCAACAAAATAGTACATCCATTTCTCTTCTTTTGTATTTTATATTCCTTATTTTCATATCCTTAATTTTGTGAATTAGTACAAAAGTACTGGACCCGTGGTTTATGGTCTATTCTGTATAAAGCATTTTCTTTTTTTTTTGTAAAGCACACAATATAACAAACCACATGGATTAAGCATACAGGTTCATATATTATATTTAAGCTTTACCTGTTGTGAAATAATTTAATTTGGCAGATGCATATCAACAAAGTCGGTGATACAATACAATCCCAAAGACAAAAGCAACCAGTCCGCAGAGACTTTTGTTCATCTGATCTATGCATGAGATTTACTTGCACAGCTATGGTGAGGCTGCTATAGAGGAGGGAGACTAAGGGGGAGGAGGAGTTACTCCTGGAGGAGTTGAGACTTGTGCGTTTGAGGGAAGCTCAGACATTGTGATTCTTGTGCTTCATGAAGAAAACGGAAGATAGACTGTGAGTGTGAGGCTCTCCTGTGCCCTGTAACTTAGTGCTAGGACTAGTGTGTTCTGTATATATGGTATGTGTTTGTGTGAGACCTGAGTACAGTGCTTCTAACCAGCTGTACTTGATGGCTTTGGCTTTTTTTTTTTGTATTACACTTGTTTTTTTGTTTTGTTTGTATATTGTTTTTTTTATACTGTAGAATTGTATATGTGCATATATTTAGAGTTGTATATACATGTGATGTGTTTATTAAATAGGCTTTATTTTAAAGGGTATAGTGAGAGAAAAAGAATATTGCTATCATCTATCTGTCTGTCTGTCTGTCATCTCGCTCTCTGTATCTATCTATCATCTATCTATCTATCTATCTATCTATCTATCTATCTATCTATCTATCTACTATCATCTATCTGTCTGTCATCTCTCTCTCTCTGTCTGTCTGTCATCTATCTATCTATCTATCTATCTATCTATCTATCTATCTATCTATCTATCTATCTATCTATCTATCTCTATCTGCCTATCTATTTCTATCTGCCTGTCTATCATCTCTCTATCTATCTATCTATCTATCTATCTATCTATCTATCTATCTATCTATCTATCTACAGTATATAATATGTGTGTGTGTGTTTTCACTTAGGGCCTGATTTCCTAAAGTTTGCTCGTCTGGTTAGATGATCTAAGTGTTCGTCAGTACTGCAAGGTATCTCAAACCATCTAGAAAGGCGATTTTTAACTTGGATGCTGTTTATCTACCTAAGCAGGGTTTTGGATGTGAGAGACACATACTTTACAATACAGTATAATAATAAAAAAAAGTCTCTCCATGCTAGCAAGTTTTTGATAATTGGGTCCTTAGTCCTAAAGAGCGTACAGTGGCATAAAGGATGGACTGTGATCTTAAATTCTAATCTTGTGGGGATCAGTTCAAGACCAAGAGTAATTTGTGGAAGTCATTTTTTACAGAAAGACTGTGTGATTCATGGAATGTACTTCTAAAATAGGTAAGGTGTAAGGTCAGTTACTGTAAGGGAATTCAAGATTTTAAAGGGACATGAAGTAACTTTCAAATTTACTTCTATTATCTAATTTGCGTCATTCTCTTGATATCCTTTTTTGAAAAGCATATCTAAATAGGCTCAGTAGCTGCTGATTGGTGACTGCACATAGATGCCTCGTGTGATTGGCTCACTCCTGTGCTTTGCTATTTCTTTAACAAAGGATATCTGAAGAATGAAGTAAATTAAATAATAGAATTGGTGTGTTGTTTAAAATCGTATTCTCTATCTAAATCATGAAAGGAAAAATGTGGATTTCATGTCCCTTAAAAAAAAAAAATAAATACAAATATATCTGTATACATAATATATCTATCTATCTATGTATCTATCTATGCATGTATGTATGTATCTGCCTATCATCTATCTATCTATCTATCTATCTATCTATCTATCTATCTATCTGTCTATCTAATCTATATAGATATATATTATATATATGTATATATATATATATATATTTATTTATTTATTACAAACATATTCATATATATATATATATATATATATATTTTTTTTTTAAATTTAAAAAGAAAAAGAAAATTTTTAGTGCAGTTGGTGAAGCGCAGCTTTGGGTTAGAGTAAAAGACTTTATTTAGCGTGCCCCATAGAAGTCTTTTGCTCATGTGCTGACTTTTATTTTCAACTGGCAAGGGTGATAATTTTCTACCTTGAGCACAGTTAGCGCTCATAAGTGATAAAAATGTATCACTCAATTTCTAAACAGCAAATGTGAGAACCTTTTCTGAGCAGCTTCTAGTGGTATGAACTTTACACATTCCTAAACTCTCCCCCCCCCCCCCACGCTCCAAATTCCAAAGACACTCTCAATACTGCAAATCTGTATCTTATTGTATGTCACTCTCCCTCTTACTAATACTAACTGCTGGTGATACATCCCCTAATCCCGGTCCCCCACAACTTCCTAAACTCACCCACCATGTATGCCTTGCCTTCGACCTATACACCAGAACTTGGGAAACCTTATCCCAGTTCCTTTAGTAACTAAAACTAACACCCCCTTTACTTGTGCACTCTGGAACTCTTGCTCTATGTGCAATAAGCTCTCTTCTATCCATGACCTCTCCATCTCCTGCTCCCTCAACCTTCTGGCTCTTACAGAAACCTGGCTCTCTCCCTCAGACACAGCTTCCCCTGCTGCACTATCACATTGGGTCTCCACTTCAGCCACACTCCGAGGCCTGGAAACAGACAAGGAGGTGGTGTAGATATTTGACGTTCCTCTCGTTGCACCTTTCAACATATACAACCTATCTTTTACCTCACATTTTCTTCCTCACACATATACAAAAAGATATATATATACACATACACACATATACAAAAAGATATATATGTATCTATATATATATATATATATATACACACACATACACACATATACAAAAATAAATAAAAAAAAAATATATATATATATATATATATATACACACACACACACATACACACATATACAAAAAGATATATATATATATATATATATATATATATATATATATATATATATATATATATATACACACACACATACACACATATACAAAAAGATATATATATATATATATATATATATATATATACATACTCAAAGGTGTATATATATACCCACACACATTCAGGGCTTTCCAATAGTACACCAGTAAGAAATTGCAGGGGACGAGTTAAAAATGGTAGCGGACCAGTAAGAAATTGCAGCGGACGAATACAAAATTTTACTTTTTCCTGTCTTTAACATTGAATGAACTAGTAACTTATTCCCTCTGGGCTGGTAACTTTTAACTATAGTGTCCCACCCCTGTATATATATGTTTCTGTGTGTATAATAATTATGAAAGTAATCATCTGTGTTCTTTTACCACTTAGATTGACATGGTACAACAGAAGCGGGCACCACTTTTGCCTCGGCAGAAATCATTTATCCCTCCACAAATACCTAACCCATTTGTGCATGAAATCAATTTGTCTCCCACTGATAAGATACGGGTAAGGACATGCCAAGAAAGAAATCATTGTGTTCTGTTGTAGTATATCTCTTTATCTAGATAAGATAAGAAAAGAGGCTCTTTGTTCCACAACTTCCTTCCTTCTCTCCCGCTGACACTTTTTATTCTATATTCTTATTGAGATTTTGTGACACTGGCCAGATGTTTAATATGATGTTCAGGGACACTTTATGGGACAGATTGGAAAACAGAGCAGCGGATATAAAAGTTCAAGGTAGTTGTATTTTAGTTGCACAAATGTATTTTCTGACAGCCCTTCATGAGGTCTGAATTAATAGGAAGTACACATTGTTTTTGTGGTATAATAGCGAGCAGAAGCAAAACTATGGTGTCTTATTCAGTCTAATCCACTAAAAGGGTATGGGAAAAATGTTGTATTTTTTAAATTAACCAAAAAAACATATTATATATTCTCTGACAATTAGACAATTGTTTAGTTAAATTAATATCAAATAAAATAAAGACTTTTCTTTTTCTTTTCTTTTTTTATGTAATTGAAATTACATTTAGCGCAGGTATCTCTCCTGAGCAGGATAACTTATGCTTAAAGGGACACTCAAGTCAAAATTAAACTATCATGATTTAGTTAGAGCATGCAATTTTAAACAACTTTCCTTTTTGCTTCCATTAACAAAATGTGCATATTCTTTTTATATTTACATTTTGTGAGTCACCAGATCCTACTGAGCATGTGTAAGAATTCACAGACTATACGTATATGCATTTGTGATTGGCTGATGGCTGTCACATGATACAGGATGAGTGGAAATATACATAACTTTGAAATTTGTCAGAAAAAAAATCTACTACTCATTTAAAGTCCAGACATAGGGGCCAAATTCTTATTGTGCATGCGGACATCGATAAATGCCGACAGCATACTCCGTCAGCATTTATCATTGCACAAGTATTTCTAGTGAAATGCTTTGCAATACCGCCCCCTGCAAATTCGCTGCCAATCGGCCGCTAGCAGGGGGTGTCAACCCGTTAGTATCCGATCAGGCTGATTGCTGTCTGCCGCCTCAGAGGTGGCAGACGAGTTAAGGAGCTTACGACCGCTGCTTTTTAACTTCCGCTTCAGTGGATCGGAAGCAGCATCCACTGCTTCATAAATCGACCCCTAAATGCTATTGCATTGTCTTGTTATCATGCATTTGTTGATTATGCAAATCTACTGTATTTTCTGGTCTCAATGCAAACAGAATAAACTCTAATTTGTTGTTATTATTACACTAATCTTTCAGTGTTACTAATTGTTTAACCCCTGTAAATTGGTTAAACACATAATTAAAGTCAGCTTTAGAGCAGCAATGCACTACTGGGACCTGGCTGAACACAACGGGTGTGACAATAACAATAGGCAAATGTGCTTAGCCAGCTAGCCAACAGAGGTGTATTGCTACTCCTGGGCCTACCTAGGTAGGCTTTTCAACAAATCATACCAAGAGAAAAAAGTTAATTTGATAAATGTTGTATTTGTGTGTACTGCAAAACAATTCAGATTTTGCTAATAAACTGATAGATTTGAATGCTGTTAAAATATTTATTTTGTATGTTGATCCTATGCAGTTTTAAGGGACATGAAAGCTACATTTTTTCTTTCATGATTCAGATAGAACATGTCATTTTAAACAAATTTCAAATGTACTCCTATTATCAAATTTTCTTCATTCTATTGATATCCTTTGTTGAAAAGCGGGGATATCATCTCAGGAGCGTGCACATGGGTACAACATTAATATAGCAGCAGTTTAGCAAGGATGTTATACATTTGCAAGAGCACTAGATGGCAGCACTTTTCCCTGACAAGTATTTCTCCAGATGTTACCTGTCTAGGTATCTCTTCAACAATGGATATTATTAGAACGAAACAAATTTATTAATATAAGTAAAATAAAAACATTTTTAAAATTGTATGCTCTGTCTGAATCATGAAAAAATGGGTTTCATGTCAATTTAAGGGGGTGTAGAGACAGCTTCAGCAGTATGGACCCTTTGGGCAATTTAATAAAAAATAATGTGTGCATTTTGTTTGTTGGAATAGATAATTGTTGGGGTATAGTGGCTTGCCCACCATCTTCCTGCTATGCTGAATTTCTCTTAAAGGGGCATGAAACCCATATTTTTTCTTTCATGATTTAGAAAGAGCATGCAATGTTAAACAACCTTCCAATTTACATCTATTATCTAATTTGTTTCATTTTCTTAATATCCTCTGCTGAAAAGCATATCTAGATAGGCTCAGTAGCTGTTGATTGGTGGCTGCACATAGATACCTTGTGTGATTGGCTCACCCATGTGCATTGCTATTTCTTCAACACAGGATATTTAAAAAAGGTAGCAAATTAGATAATAGAAGTAAATTGGAATGTTGTTTAGAATTGTATTCTCTATGTGAATCATGAAAGACAAATTTTGGGTTTAGTGTCCCTTTAAGTACTTTGTCAGACCGCAGTGCATAATCTGCACCTACTCTCAAAGACAGTCCCCTGAAGGTTACCTCTTACCTCACTTTTTGACAGTTTTTCACAGCTAGAGGGCATTAGTTCATGTGTGTCATATAGATAACATTGTGCTCACATCCGTGGAGTTACTTATGAAAGGGCACAGATTGGCTAAAATGCAAGTCTGTCAAAAGAACTGAAATAAGGGGCCAGCCTGCAGAGGCTTATATGCAAGGTAATCACAGAGGTGAAAAGTATATTAATATTACCGTGTAGGTTATGCAAAACTGGGGAATGGGTAATAAAGGGATTATCTATCTTTTTAAACAATAACAAATCTGGAGTAGACTGTCCCTTTAAGGCAAAGCACTGCACAGCTTATTACAGACAGAAAGCGACCTTAAAGTCTGTTTATTGTTCTGCCTTTGATGTTCCTTGCTGTTCCCTGGTCAAATGCTTATAACCTCCCTCTCTGCAGCAGAATTCAGGACACCGTTTATATATCCCATTTGCTCATAAAGTTAATGGGCAACTTATAACAATGTGTGTGCCTTTTAAAGACATCAAAGAGTATATTCCCTGCTTAGGAGGCTGTGTTCAAATGTATGACAAATAAAATCTTGTCTCCTTTTGTTATTCTCACTTTATATACACACGTAAATATTTAGATATACACGTTAAAAAGTAGTTTTACGTCTTGCACTTCAAACGTATGCACAGACTTCAGGGTATAGAATTTGTAGATTGGTTCAGTCGTATTAGTTCAGTAGACAAGATGTCAAAATAACCATAGTATTGCAGTATGCAGTGATACCTTTTTATTGGACTAACATGAAATTTAAAAGACAAGATTTCAAAAGATGTTTTCTATTTCAGACCCGAAGAAGAGAGGAAATCTTTTTAAAGCTTGTCTTTTAAATATGTTAGTTCAATAAAAAGGTATCACTGCATACTGCAATACTCCAGTTATTTTGACATATTATATAAATAAACGGGCCCGGTTACAAGTGGAGCGGTAAATATCTCTTTCATCAAAGTGATATTTGCACACCTCTGTGTAATACCAGCGCACGCTAATGTGCTCTGGTATTGCAAGTTCACAGCATAGGCTCCTATGGGAGCCTTGTTCTGATGTCGTCAGAGACAGCATCAGAACTTCATCGTAGCGAAGGGGGTAAGTAGCACAGCAATGACAGCAATTTTAAATATATATATGCATATATACATATACCGGTATATTTATGTGTCAATATCTGTACATACAAATATAATACATAAGTATATATGTATATACGCATATACATCTACATTTACAGGGAACACACAGTTCCCATAGACCGCAATGTAAAAGTCACTTTTCAGTGCCGCCGTTTTTTTTCTAACACCCCACCAACTTTAGCCCAAAAATACTGCCCCAAAAATAAAGATGCTGCTATCTTTATTTTTTAATAAAATATGTTTGACTGTATTTTGGGGCCATTTGGGGATATCTGATCTCTGGTTAATTATTATTATTTATTATTTGCGCTGCGGAATCTGTTGGCGCTCTACAAATAACCGATAATAATAATAATAATTTTGGGGCCGTTTGGGGATATCTGATCTCTGGTTAATTTTATGAGCGCTAATTGCTACCGCTAGCTCTCGGTTGCAATTACCAGCCATTTGTAATGGCTGATTAATTATCGCACGTATGTGATCATTTATAGCTCCACTTGTAATCTCCACTTGTTAACTATGCATCATTTTATAACTTTGCTATAAACTTCATCATTTCTTTTGTCTGTTTTTCCTGTAATTTAAATAAAATTATTATGATTAGGGTAAAGCATGACATTTTAAACAATTTTCCATTATATTTCAGCTATGAAATTTGTTTTGTTTGATAACCTTTTTTTTAAAGACTAAATCTATGTTGGCTCATAGGACCTCAGGAGCATGCACGTGCCTTTAGCACTCTTTGGAAGCATCATTTGCAATTATGTGTGACATTTCTACAAACATTGTTGCAAACACTACTGCCATAGAGTGTTAAAGGAATAGAAAGGTCAACATTTAAATGTGCATTAATGCATTTCAATTTGAGATAGAGGCATTTTTTTATATATACTTCCATTAGCAAAACTTTATTACTGTTTTTCTGAGGCATACACGCATATTCTGTGAGGGGCCGGGCCTGTGCACTAGTATTCAAGCTCAGAAAGCTGAATATGGTACATATTGCTTCTGTGGAGACATAATTTGTGTCATACAAGCCACCACTGACGCTCTGCGAAGGTGTAGTGTTAACTGGTGCACAGGCTCTCACAGGATATGTGCGTATGCCACAGAAAAATAGTAGTAGTTTCTCCAACATAGGTGTGTCCGGTCCACGGCGTCATCCTTACTTGTGGGATATTCTCTTCCCCAACAGGAAATGGCAAAGAGCCCAGCAAAGCTGGTCACATGATCCCTCCTAGGCTCCGCCTACCCCAGTCATTCTCTTTGCCGTTGTACAGGCAACATCTCCACGGAGATGGCTTAGAGTTTTTTAGTGTTTAACTGTAGTTTTTATTATTCAATCAAGAGTTTGTTATTTTAAAATAGTGCTGGTATGTACTATTTACTCTGAAACAGAAAAGAGATGAAGATTTCTGTTTGTAAGAGGAAAATGATTTTAGCAACCGTTACTAAAATCCATGGCTGTTCCACACAGGACTGTTGAGAGGAATTAACTTCAGTTGGGGGAACAGTGAGCAGTCTTTTGCTGCTTGAGGTATGACACATTCTAACAAGACGATGTAATGCTGGAAGCTGTCATTTTCCCTATGGGATCCGGTAAGCCATTTTTATTCAGACAGTAAATAAGGGCTTCACAAGGGCTTATTAAGACTGTAGACATTTTCTGGGCTAAATCGATTCATATATTACACATATTTAGCCTTGAGGAATCATTTAATCTGGGTATTTTGGTAAAATAATATCGGCAGGCACTGTTTTAGACACCTTATTCTTTAGGGGCTTTCCCTAATCATAGGCAGAGCCTCATTTTCGCGCCGGTATTGCGCACTTGTTTTTGAGAGGCATGACATGCAGTCGCATGTGCGAGGAGCTCTGATACATAGAAAAGACTTTCTGAAGGCGTCATTTGGTATCGTATTCCCCTTTGGGCTTGGTTGGGTCTCAGCAAAGCAGATACCAGGGACTGTAAAGGGGTTAAAGTTAAAAACGGCTCCGGTTCCGTTATTTTAAGGGTTAAAGCTTCCAAATTTGGTGTGCAATACTTTTAAGGCTTTAAGACACTGTGGTGAAATTTTGGTGAATTTTGAACAATTCCTTCATACTTTTTCGCAATTGCAGTAATAAAGTGTGTTCAGTTTAAAATTTAAAGTGACAGTAACGGTTTTATTTTAAAACGTTTTTTGTACTTTGTTATCAAGTTTATGCCTGTTTAACATGTCTGAACTACCAGATAAACTGTGTTCTGAATGTGGGGAAGCCAGGGTTCCTTCTCATTTAAATAAATGTGATTTATGTGACACTGAAAATGATGCCCAAGATGATTCCTCAAGTGAGGGGAGTAAGCATGGTACTGCATCATTCCCTCCTTCGTCTACACGAGTCTTGCCCACTCAGGAGGCCCCTAGTACATCTAGCGCGCCAATACTCCTTACTATGCAACAATTAACGGCTGTAATGGATAATTCTATCAAAAACATTTTAGCCAAAATGCCCACTTATCAGCGTAAGCGCGACTGCTCTGTTTTAGATACTGAAGAGCATGAGGACGCTGATGATAATGGTTCTGAAATGCCCCTACACCAGTCTGAGGGGGCCAGGGAGGTTTTGTCTGAGGGAGAAATTTCAGATTCAGGGAAAATTTCTCAACAAGCTGAACCCGATGTGATTACATTTAAATTTAAGTTGGAACATCTCCGCGCTCTGCTTAAGGAGGTATTATCCACTCTGGATGATTGTGAGAATTTGATCATCCCAGAGAAACTATGTAAAATGGACAAGTTCCTAGAGGTCCCGGGGCTCCCAGAAGCTTTTCCTATACCCAAGCGGGTGGCGGACATTGTAAATAAAGAATGGGAAAGGCCCGGTATACCTTTCGTCCCTCCCCCCATATTTAAAAAATTGTTTCCTATGGTCGACCCCAGAAAGGACTTATGGCAGACAGTCCCCAAGGTCGAGGGAGCGGTTTCTACTTTTAACAAACGCACCACTATACCCATAGAAGATAGTTGTGCTTTCAAAGATCCTATGGATAAAAAATTAGAAGGTTTGCTTAAAAAGATGTTTGTTCAGCAGGGTTACCTTCTACAACCAATTTCATGCATTGTCCCTGTCACTACAGCCGCGTGTTTCTGGTTCGATGAGCTAGCAAAGGCGATCGATAGTGATTCTCCTCCTTATGAGGAGATTATGGACAGAATCCGTGCTCTCAAATTGGCTAATTCTTTCACCCTAGACGCCACTTTGCAATTGGCTAGGTTAGCGGCAAAGAATTCTGGGTTTGCTATTGTGGCGCGCAGAGCGCTTTGGTTGAAATCTTGGTCAGCTGATGCGTCTTCCAAGAACAAACTCCTTAACATTCCTTTCAAGGGGAAAACACTGTTTGGCCCTGACTTGAAAGAGATTATCTCTGATATCACTGGGGGTAAGGGCCACGCCCTTCCTCAGGATAGGTCTTTCAAGGCCAAAAATAAACCTAATTTTCGTCCCTTTCGTAGAAACGGACCAGCCCCAAGTGCTACGTCCTCTAAGCAAGAGGGTAATACTTCTCAAGCCAAGCCAGCCTGGAGACCAATGCAAGGCTGGAACAAGGGAAAGCAGGCCAAGAACCTGCCACTGCTACCAAGACAGCATGAAATGTTGGCCCCCGATCCGGGACCGGATCTGGTGGGGGGCAGACTCTCTCTCTTCGCTCAGGCTTGGGCAAGAGATGTTCTGGATCCTTGGGCACTAGAAATAGTCTCCCAAGGTTATCTTCTGGAATTCAAGGGGCTTCCCCCAAGGGGGAGGTTCCACAGGTCTCAATTGTCTTCAGACCACATAAAAAGACAGGCATTCTTACATTGTGTAGAAGACCTGTTAAAAATGGGAGTGATTCATCCTGTTCCATTAGGAGAACAAGGGATGGGGTTCTACTCCAATCTGTTCATAGTTCCCAAAAAAGAGGGAACGTTCAGACCAATCTTAGATCTCAAGATCTTAAACAAGTTTCTCAAGGTTCCATCGTTCAAAATGGAAACCATTCGAACAATTCTTCCTTCCATCCAGGAAGGTCAATTCATGACCACGGTGGATTTAAAGGATGCGTATCTACATATTCCTATCCACAAGGAACATCATCGGTTCCTAAGGTTCGCATTCCTGGACAAGCATTACCAGTTCGTGGCGCTTCCTTTCGGATTAGCCACTGCTCCAAGGATTTTCACAAAGGTACTAGGGTCCCTTCTAGCGGTGCTAAGACCAAGGGGCATTGCAGTAGTACCTTACTTGGACGACATTCTGATTCAAGCGTCGTCCCTTCCTCAAGCAAAGGCTCACACGGACATAGTCCTGGCCTTTCTCAGATCTCACGGATGGAAAGTGAACGTGGAAAAGAGTTCTCTATCTCCGTCGACAAGGGTTCCCTTCTTGGGAACAATAATAGACTCCTTAGAAATGAGGATTTTTCTGACAGAGGCCAGAAAAACAAAACTTCTAAACTCTTGTCGGACACTTCATTCCGTTCCTCTTCCTTCCATAGCGCAGTGCATGGAAGTAATAGGTTTGATGGTAGCGGCAATGGACATAGTTCCTTTTGCGCGCATTCATCTAAGACCATTACAACTGTGCATGCTCAGTCAGTGGAATGGGGACTATACAGACTTGTCTCCGAAGATACAAGTAAATCAGAGGACCAGAGACTCACTCCGTTGGTGGCTGTCCCTGGACAACCTGTCACAAGGGATGACCTTCCGCAGACCAGAGTGGGTCATTGTCACGACCGACGCCAGTCTGATGGGCTGGGGCGCGGTCTGGGGATCCCTGAAAGCTCAGGGTCTTTGGTCTCGGGAAGAATCTCTTCTACCGATAAATATTCTGGAACTGAGAGCGATATTCAATGCTCTCAAGGCTTGGCCTCAGCTAGCAAAGGCCAAGTTCATACGGTTTCAATCAGACAACATGACGACTGTTGCGTACATCAACCATCAGGGGGGAACAAGGAGTTCCCTGGCGATGGAAGAAGTGACCAAAATCATTCAATGGGCGGAGACTCACTCCTGCCACCTGTCTGCAATCCACATCCCAGGAGTGGAAAATTGGGAAGCGGATTTTCTGAGTCGTCAGACATTACATCCGGGGGAGTGGGAACTCCATCCGGAAATCTTTGCCCAAATTACTCAACTGTGGGGCATTCCAGACATGGATCTGATGGCCTCTCGTCAGAACTTCAAGGTTCCTTGCTACGGATCCAGATCCAGGGATCCCAAGGCGACTCTAGTAGATGCACTAGTAGCACCTTGGACCTTCAAACTAGCTTATGTATTCCCGCCGTTTCCTCTCATCCCCAGGCTGGTAGCCAGGATCCATCAGGAGAGGGCGTCGGTGATCTTGATAGCTCCTGCGTGGCCACGCAGGACTTGGTATGCAGATCTGGTGAATATGTCATCGGCTCCACCATGGAAGCTACCTTTGAGACGAGACCTTCTTGTTCAAGGTCCGTTCGAACATCCGAATCTGGTCTCACTCCAGCTGACTGCTTGGAGATTGAACGCTTGATCTTATCAAAACGAGGGTTCTCAGATTCTGTTATTGATACTCTTGTTCAGGCCAGAAAGCCTGTAACTAGAAAAATTTACCACAAAATATGGAAAAAATATATCTGTTGGTGTGAATCTAAAGGATTCCCTTGGGACAAGGTAAAGATTCCTAAGATTCTATCCTTTCTTCAAGAAGGATTGGAGAAAGGATTATCTGCAAGTTCCTTGAAGGGACAGATTTCTGCCTTGTCTGTGTTACTCCACAAAAAGCTGGCAGCTGTGCCAGATGTTCAAGCCTTTGTTCAGGCTCTGGTTAGAATTAAGCCTGTTTACAAACCTTTGACTCCCCCTTGGAGTCTCAACTTAGTTCTTTCAGTTCTTCAGGGGGTTCCGTTTGAACCCTTACATTCCGTTGATATTAAGTTATTATCTTGGAAAGTTTTGTTTTTGGTTGCAATTTCTTCTGCTAGAAGAGTTTCAGAATTATCTGCTCTGCAGTGTTCTCCTCCTTATCTGGTGTTCCATGCAGATAAGGTGGTTTTACGTACTAAACCTGGTTTTCTTCCAAAAGTTGTTTCTAACAAAAACATTAACCAGGAGATAGTCGTGCCTTCTTTGTGTCCGAAACCAGTTTCGAAGAAGGAACGTTTGTTGCACAATTTGGATGTTGTTCGCGCTCTAAAATTCTATTTAGATGCTACAAAGGATTTTAGACAAACATCTTCCTTGTTTGTTGTTTATTCTGGTAAAAGGAGAGGTCAAAAAGCAACTTCTACCTCTCTCTCTTTTTGGATTAAAAGCATCATCAGATTGGCTTACGAGACTGCCGGACGGCAGCCTCCTGAAAGAATCACAGCTCATTCCACTAGGGCTGTGGCTTCCACATGGGCCTTCAAGAACGAGGCTTCTGTTGATCAGATATGTAGGGCAGCGACTTGGTCTTCACTGCACACTTTTACCAAATTTTACAAGTTTGATACTTTTGCTTCTTCTGAGGCTGTTTTTGGGAGAAAGGTTTTGCAAGCCGTGGTGCCTTCCATTTAGGTGACCTGATTTGCTCCCTCCCTTCATCCGTGTCCTAAAGCTTTGGTATTGGTTCCCACAAGTAAGGATGACGCCGTGGACCGGACACACCAATGTTGGAGAAAACAGAATTTATGTTTAACAGATAAAATAATTTCTCCAACGGTGTGTCCGGTCCACGGCCCGCCCTGGTTTTTTTAATCAGGTCTGATAATTTATTTTCTTTAACTACAGTCACCACGGTATCATATGGTTTCTCCTATGCAAATATTCCTCCTTAACGTCGGTCGAATGACTGGGGTAGGCGGAGCCTAGGAGGGATCATGTGACCAGCTTTGCTGGGCTCTTTGCCATTTCCTGTTGGGGAAGAGAATATCCCACAAGTAAGGATGACGCCGTGGACCGGACACACCGTTGGAGAAAGTAATTTATCAGGTAAACATAAATTCTGTTTTTTACTAGAAGCATTTTTGCTCATGGAAGTATAATGCAAAAATGCTTCTATTTCACACTAAAATGCACCTATGTACATTTCAATGTTAACCTTTCTATCCCTTTAAAAACACATGCATGCTCCTGAGTTTGTATGAGCTTTCCTATGTTATTCCTAAAGAAAAAACACAAAAAACAAGATAATAAAGCAAATTGGAAAATTGCTCAAAACTACTTAATATACCAAACATAAAAGTTTATTTTTGACTTTTCTGACTCTTAAAGAGATATAGGGGCTGGAGTATATTCTGTGGAATGCAGAACTCCTACACACTGCGCAGTGATTGGTTCATAACGGCAGAGGCTTGTTATTTATATCTTTTCCTAATTGACCACAGCAAAAGAAGAAGGATTAACAGCATTCATGGGTTTTTTTCAGGTTGTGTGTACTGGGGCTGCAAAACAAAACATGCAGAGATTTCACAATGCAGTGAATAATTATTGATGTATTAATAATAAAACATGACGTAAATGTTTCTTTAAATAATAAAGTACATTTACTTTTGAGTTCAGCTACCAAAGCATGATTTCAGTTACACCTTGATGGATGCACTGATGTAATTTAGTGAAATCTGAGACTGCTGGTCATTGTACACTTTTTCAGCAAATTAACAATGTTCTCCAGCTTCCAAGATTCTTTTAAATAGAGCTTTATTCAGCAAAACATGGGTCCTATTAGCAAACGGCAACGTTTCAGGCTACAACATGCCCTTACTCATGCATACCAGGGTGATTTTCTCACTGTGCTGATTATTTGTGTATGTACAAATATAAAGCTGTATATTTAGATGCAAATAAAACATATAGTAGATTGTTACAGAAGGGTATATAAAGAAGTTTCAGAAAAGAGAAGTTGACATGAGGTAGTTGTGAAACAATTCAAACTTCCTAGTTTATTATTAGCCCAGTTAATATATTATTTCTTAAATGAATACTTTATACTTCACTTAGCAATGAAGTACGAATAATTATTTGTATATTTGACCTGCTGAAAATCTAAAATGCATTTACTTTACCATAAACTGTGCAGACTCCATATGTTACATGGGATTGTAGGTTTTAGCAACCATGGCAACAACCAGGGGCTTAAAGTGACATAAAACCCATTTTTTTTCATGGTTCAGACAGAACATACAATTTTAAAGAGACAGGAAACCCAAAATTTTCTTCCATGATTTGGATAGAACATACAATTTTAAACAACTTTCCAATTTACTTCTATTATCAAACTAACTTACTTCCATTATCTAATTTGTTTCATTTTCTTGTTATCCTTTGTTGAAAACTAATATCTAGGTAGGCTCGGGCGCAACAATGCACTACTGGGAGCTGGTTGCTGATTGGTGGCTGCACTTGTATACCTGCTTTCATTGGCTCCTACGATGTGTTTAGCAAACTCCCAGTAGTTCATTACTGCACTTTGAAGAAAAGATACCAAGAGAATGAAGCAAATATGATAATATAAATAAATTAGAAAGTTGATTAAAATGGTATGCTTTATCTGAATTATTTAAAAAAATGTCTTTTTTTTTTTTTTTAAATAACATCTAACTAATATAGTCGCTCCTAAACCTACCTAGGTATCCTTTTCAACAAAGGATACAAAGAGAACAAAACAAAATAGATAATAGAAGTAAATTAGAAAGTTGTTTAAAATCATATGCTCTATCTAATTCACAAAAGAAAAAATGTGAGTTTTGTGTCCCTTTAATGACTATGCTTATTGTCCCTTCAAAAGGGTGAAATAATTCATTTTTAATTGAATTTGTTTTATTTAGGTATGTTTAAAAAAAAAATACAGTGAAAACAATATATAAGTTGATTGCTTCTTTAAAATGTAGAGTTAAATAAAAAGTATTGTTCTATGGAACCTATTTATCAAGGAGTGGTGAACCTTTTAATCAAAATATCAGTGCACTGGAAAAAATCCAACTTAATAAAAAGAAAACTTACCAGACATAGCTGTACATTGCCTGAAGGAAAAAGTTACAAAATATTTTTTGCAGGTTTAATAAGTGAACGCTATCAATAAAAAAGCAAAGCTGCCGCTTCCAGGAAGTACAAAAATCTTCCATAACATTCCAGTTTGCATTCCAATCAGTCTACGTGATTATGGGTAATAGTTAAAATAAAATTGCTGTTGATCAGCCATTTGCTTCTGTATTTTACAGGAACCCAGAAATCTTAGCTTGTATAACTAATTTAAAACTGCAGAAAAATAATACATATTACAGCATAATTGTAATTTATTAACAGCAACAGAAGAGGAAAAACATAATTTATGCTTACCTGATAAATTTATTTCTCTTGTGATGTATCGAGTCCACGGATTCATCCATACTTGTGGGATATTCTCCTTCCCTACAGGAAGTGGCAAAGAGAGCACCCACAGCAGAGCTGTCTATATAGCTCCTCCCTTAGCTCCACCCCCTAGTCATTCGACCGAAGGCTAGGAAGAAAAAGGAGAAACTATAGGGTGTAGTGGTGACTGAAGTTTTTTTTAAATAAAAATATACTACCTGTCTTAAATAAACAGGGCGGGCCGTGGACTCAATACATCACAAGAGAAATAAATTTATCAGGTAAGCATAAATTATGTTTTCTCTTGTAAGATGTATCGAGTCCACGGATTCATCCATACTTGTGGGATACCAATACCAAAGGTATAGGACACGGATGAAGGGAGGGACAAGACAGGTACCTTAAACGGAAGGCACCACTGCTTGTAGAACCTTTCTCCCAAAAATAGCCTCCGAAGAAGCAAAAGTATCGAATTTGTAAAATTTGGAAAAAGTTTGAAGCGAAGCCCAAGTCGCCGCCTTACAAATCTGTTCAACAGAAGCCTCATTTTTAAAAGCCCATGTGGAAGCCACTGCTCTAGTAGAATGAGCAGTAATTCTTTCAGGAGGCTGCTGGCCAGCAGTCTCCTAAGCCAAACGGATGATGCTTTTCAGCCAAAAGGAAAGAGAGGTAGCCGTAGCCTTTTGATCTTTCCGTTTACCAGAATAAACAACAAACAATGAAGATGTTTGACAGAAATCTTTAGTTGCTTGTAAGTAGAACTTTAAAGCACGAACCACATCAAGATTGTGCAACAGACGTTCCTTCTTTGATGAAGGATTAGGACACAGTGAAGGAACAACAATCTCCTGATTGATATTCCTATTAGAAACAACCTTAGGAAGAAACCCAGGTTTGGTACGAAAAACCACCTTATCTGAATGGAAAACAAGGTAAGGTGAATCACACTGTAAAGCAGATAACTCAGAAACTCTTCGAGCCAAAGAGATAGCTACTAAAAACAAAACTTTCCAAGATAGAAGCTTAATATCTATGGAATGCATAGGTTCAAACGGAACCCCTTGAAGAACTTTTAAGAACTAAGTTTAGGCTCCATGGCGGAGCAACAGGTTTAAATACAGACTTGATCCTAACCAAGTCCTGACTAAATGCTTGAACATCTGGGACATCTGCCAGACTGTTTGTGTAAAAGAATAGACAAAGCCGATATTTGTCCTTTTTAAGGAACAAGCTGATAATCCCTTCTCCAATCCTTCTTGGAGAAAGGACAATATTCTAGGAATCCTAATCTTACTCCATGAGTAACCCTTGGATTCACACAAATAAAAATATTTGCGCCAAATCTTATGATAGATCTTCCTGGTGACAGGCTTTCTAGCTTGAATCAGGGTATCAATGACTGACTCAGAGAAACCACGCTTTGATAGAATCAGGCGTTCAATCTCCAAGCAGTCAGACGCAGAGAAATTAGATTTGGATGCGTGAATGGACCTTGGATTAGAAGGTCCTGCCTCATTGGCAGAGTCCACGGTGGAACCGATGACATGTCCACTAGGTCTGCATACCAAGTCCTGCATGGCCACGCCGGTGCTATCAGAATCACCAAAGCTCTCTCCTGCTTGATTCTGGCAACCAGACGTGGGAGGAGAGGAAACGGTGGAAATACATAGGCCAGATTGAAGGACCAGGGCACTGCTAGAGCATCTATCAGTACCGCCTGGGGATCCCGGGACCTGGACCCGTAACAAGGAAGTTTGGCATTCTAACGGGCTGCCATCAGATCCAATTCTGGTGTGCCCCATAGCTGAGTCAGCTGGGCAAATACCTCCGGATGGATCTCTTACTCCCCCGGATGAAAAGTCTGATGACTTAGGAAATCCGCCTCCCAGTCCTCTACTCCTGGGATATGGATTGCTGAGAGATGACAAGAGTGATCCTCCGCCCATCGGATTATTTTGGTTACCTCCATCATGGCTAGAGAACTCTGTGTTCCTCCTTGATGATTGATATAAGCTACAGTAGTGATGTTGTCCGACTGAAATCTGATGAATTTGGCCGCAACAAGCTGTGGCCACGCCTGAAGCGCATTGAATATCGCTCTCAGTTCTAGAATGTTTATCGGGAGGAGAGTTTCCTCCTGAGACCATAAGCCCTGTGCTTTCAGGGAGTTCCAGACTGCACCCCAGCCTAACAAGCTGGCATCTATGAGCCACTCTGGCCTGCGGAAACACATTCCCTGAGACTGGTGGTCCTGAGACAACCACCAGAGAAGAGAATCTCTGGTCTCCTGGTCCAGATGCAGTTGAGGAGATAAATCTGCATAATCCCCATTCCACTGTTTGAGCATGCATAGTTGCAGTGGTCTGAGGTGTAGGCAGGCAAAAGGGACTATGTCCATTGCCGCTACCATGAGTCCGATTAGCTCCATGCACTGAGCCACTGATCGCCGAGGAATGGAATGAAGAGCTCGGCAAGTGGTTAAGAGTTTTGATTTTCTGACCTCCGTCAGAAATATTTTCATTTCTACCGAGTCTATCAGAGTCCCTAGGAAGGAAACTCTTGTGAGAGGGAAGAGAGAACTCTTTTTTATGTTCACCTTCCACCCGTGAGATCTCAGAAAAGCCAACACGATGTCCGTGTGAGACTTGGCTAGTTAGAAAGTCGACGCCTGAGTTAAGATGTCGTCTTGATAAGGCGCCACTGCTATGCCCCGCGGCCTTAGCACCGCCAAAAGGGACCCTAGCATTTTTGTGAAAATTCTGGGAGCCGTGGCCAACCCGAAGGGAAGGGCCACGAACTGGTAATGCCTGTCCAGAAAGGCAAATCTGAGGAATTGATGATGATCTCTGTGAATAGGGATGTGTAGATACGCATCCTTTAAGTCCATGGTAGTCATATATTGACCCTCCTGGATCAACGGTAGAATAGTCCGAATAGTCTCCATATTGAATGATGGTACTCTGAGGAATTTGTTTAGAATTTTGAGATCCAAGATTGGTCTGAAAGTTCCCTCTTTTTTGGGAACCACAAACAGGTTTGATTAAAACCATAGCCCTTGTTCCACCTTTGGAACTGGGTGGATTACTCCCATGGTATGTAGGTCTTCTACACAGCGTAAGAACGCCTCTCTCTTTGTCTGGTTTGCAGACAATTGAGAAATGTGAAATCTCCCCCTTGGGGGAGAGTCTTTGAAGTCCAGAAGATATCCCTGGGACACAATTTCTAAGGCCCAGGAATCGTGAACATCTTTTGCCCAAGTCTGAGCGAAGAGAGAGAGTCTGCCCCCTACTAGATCTGGTCCCGGATCGGGGGCTACCCCTTCATGCTGTCTTAGAGGCAGCTGCAGGCTTCTTGGCCTGTTTACCCTTTTTCCAAGCCTGGTTAGGTCTCCAGACTGACTTGGATTGGGCAAAATTCCCCTCTTGCTTTGCAGCAGGGGAAGCCGAAGCGGGACCACCCTTGAAGTTCCGAAAGGAACGAAAATTATTTTGTTTGGTCCTCATTTTATTTGTTCTATCCTGAGGGAGGGCATGGCCTTTCCCTCCAGTGATGTCTGAAATAATTTCTTTCAGTTCAGGCCTGAATAGGGTATTTCCTTTGAAAGGGATGTTCAAAAGTTTCGATTTTGATGACACATCAGCAGACCAGGATTTAAGCCATAACGCCCTGCGTGCTAAAATGGCAAAACCTGAATTCTTTGCCACTAATTTAGCCAGTTGGAAAGCGGCATCTGTAATGAAAGAATTAGCCAACTTAAGGGCCTTAATTCTGTCCATAATATCCTCTAATGGAGTCTCCATCTGAAGAGCCTCTTCTAGAGCCTCGAACCAGAAAGCAGCTGCAGTAGTTACAGGAAGAATGCACGCAATAGGTTGGAGAAGAAAACCTTGATGAACAAAAATTTTCTTCAGGAGACCCTCTAAATTTTTATCCATAGGATCTTTGAAAGCACAACTGTCTTCGATAGGTATAGTTGTACGCTTAGCCAGAGTAGAAATAGCTCCCTCCACCTTAGGGACCATCTGCCACGAGTCCCGCATGGTGTCAGATATGGGAAACATTTCCTTAAAAACAGGAGGGGGAGCGAACGGAATACCTGGTCTATCCCACTCCTTAGTAACAATATTCACAATCCTCTTAGGGACTGGAAAAACATCAGTGTAAACAGGAACCTCTAAGTATTTGTCCATGTTACACAATTTCTCTGGGACCACTATAGGGTCATAATCATCTAGAGTCGCTAATACCTCCCTGAGGAATAAGCAGAGGTGTTCAAGCTTAAATTTAACTGCCGTCATATCAGAATCTGTCTGAGGGAGCGTCTTTCCTGAATCAGAAATTTCTCCCTCAGATAACAAATCCCTTACCCCTACTTCAGAACATTGCGAGGGTATATCGGATACGGCTACTAAATCGTCAGACGGCTCAGCATTTGTTCTTAACCCAGAGCTGTCACGCTTTCCTTGTAAACCAGGCAGTTGGATAAAACCTCTGTGAGGGTTGTATTCATAACTGTGGCCATGTCTTGTAAAGTAAATGAATTTGACGCACTAGAGGTACTAGGTGTCACTTGTGCGGGCATTACTGGTTGTGACACTTGGGGAGAGCTAGATGTTAAACCCTCATTTCCTTCTGTCTGAGAATCATCTATTGCAATATTTTTAAGTGCTAAAATATGCTCTTTATAATTTATAGACATATCAGTGCAAGTGGGACATATTCTAAGAGGGGGTTCCACAGTGGCTTCTAAACACATTGAACAAGGATTTTCCTTGGTATCAGACATGTTAAACAGGCTAGTAATGTAACAAGCAAGCTTGGAAAACACTTTAATAAAAGCAAATAACACTTAGAAAAAAACGGTACTGTGCCTTTAAGAGAAAAAAAGCTGCACAAACTCTGCAAAACAGTGTAAAAAAGCAGTAAACTCAACATTTTTTTACAGTAGCATCATAAAGCCTTAGTAACTTTGCACAGCTATGCAAAAAAACAATTAACCCCTTAATGTTAAAACCGGATTGACAAAACGTCAAAAACCGGTAAAAAAGTTCAGCACCTTGCCACAGCTCTGCTGTGGCGCCTACCTGCCCTTTATAAACGATTTGTGGGGAAAAAACTTCTTTACAGCCCTCAAACACAGTAGGAACCTCTGGAGAAGTAGCTGGATGTCTCTGAGGAAAAGAAACTGCGCAACTGAGGCGCAAAAATAGGCCCCTCCCACCTCACTCAATGTTATGGGGCCTAAAAGAAACACAACAGAGTGTTTTTTAAACTAGCCATGTGGGTTAATAACCCTTAACCAAGCCACAATGACCCCTTAAAGTCCCTCAAAAAACGTTATATTTGCATTTTTTTAATAAAAATGTTTTCCTATCAGTGTCACCAGTAACTAATGAGCCCTTAATGCAAGCTAGGATTCCTACTAAATGTCTGAATACAGCTTACCCTTCCCTCATGGGGATATTGCCAGTCTTTTCTAGAATAATCACAGTCTGTCTAGAAAATAATAGACTGAACATACCTCAATGCAGTTTAGCCTGCAAACTGTTCCCCCAACTGAAGTTTTCCTGTACTCTTCAGGCCTTGTGAGAACAGCAGTGGATCTTAGTTACAAAGTGCTAAGATCATCATCCTCCTTGCAGAAATCTTCATCCCTTTTCTGCCAGAGAGTAAATAGTACACACCGGTACCATTTAAAATAACAAACTTTTGCTTGAGAAAATAAAAACTATCATTTTTGTCACCACACTCAATCTGCCCTTCCTAGTACTTAGAGTAGGCAAAGAGAATGACTGGGGGTGGAGCTAAGGGAGAAGCTATATAGACAGCTTTGCTGTGGGTGCTCTCTTTGCCACTTCCTGTAGGGAAGTAGGGAAGGAGAATATCCCACAAGTATGGATGAATCCGTGGACTCGATACATCTTACAAGAGAAATAATTATTATTTCAGATTACTTAGTGGTATCAACGTGAGGTACCTGTGTCCCTTTACATATTACTTGTCAGAAATTGACTACATTTTTGTGTGCAATCCATTAGACAATACTTACAAAATGTCATTAATAAACCAAGAGACTCCATAATCTAATGAGAACAGTGCATGGCATCAAAAGAACTGTCTAAATATCCATCATACTGTAGTGGAGCCAAACAAAAAGGTAATGATATATGCAACAATAAGAAATAGAGTACTATGCTTGGCCAAGTACAAATTAGGCTAGAAAAGAAAAATACATCGGACAAACATACCTGGCCTTTTATAATATAGGATATTCAAAACAGTGTTATAGCCAAATAATGAAAAATAGAACAAAGTTATTATGAGCTGTTGAACAAAAATTTGGAAACCTCTCTTTCAATATATATTCTGGGAAATGAAGGTAGCTATTATATAGGCCACTTCTGGCCCATCTGATACAGGGGAGGTACAAAGCTTTGTAGCTACAAGCATGACCCATACAAATCTATTATCTTAATATCGACACATTTTGTTTCAGATATGAGCAAGAATTATATGGATATATAGAATATATTATGGTAATAAAAAAAAAAAAGAAACAACAAAATAACCAGATTTGCTACCAGCTCAGTGAAAACGTGAGTCAGTGTTTAGACTAGTAATGAAGGGAGGTAATTCAGCGGGTAAATACCGCTACAGAAATGTGGTGTGGGGGGGTTCTCTCATATGAGCTTTATGGTTTCGAAGGCAGTATCAATATGGATCCTACTCATTATGTTATATGTGACCAAGAAGGCCACAATAGACAGATCGCAAGGTTAGTAGGAGGCAATTCAAACATGCAATAGACTATGTGAAATACTAGGTTGTGGAGGCGCAACTCCTCACAGACTATAGTAAAGATCTGTTTAGAGTATAGGGAGTTTCATGAGATTAGAGACAAATAAAACATATAAAAAAACATAAAAGTGATCCAGTTGGTAGAGTAACTTATATGCTTAAATTTCTAATGGACAAAATATACCAATTATTACAAACATAATAGGTATCTGTGAATAACCATATAAAATAATCATAGCAATATCTAATTTAGTTGTAGTGTGGCTGGGTTATAGCAGAATGTAGACCCATATGGTTGAGAGGCGTAGGACCAATCCAGAAACCGATAAACCAAAAGAACGTATCCAATGGAAAATGATTATAGCAGAGTGCCGTAGCTGCGGTCTGATCCGTGACCGTTAATGAAACAATCAAAGCACAGAGAAAAGGAGCAGGCACTACTTCCAAAAGGTGCAATAAAAAATTGAACTTTAATGAAAGTTAAAAATAACAGTCACTGGCAAGACACTAAACAGAGGGGTAGGGAAAAACGGCCTGACGCGTTTCGCGCCCTCTAGTGGCGCTTAATCATAGGCTATAGAGCAAAGGAAGAAACATCCATATATAGGGTAATACATTAACCCTTCCATAACTATACAAAATCAATTTAAAAGAATTAATTGATAATAAAAACAATAACAAACATACAACAGGATAAAAAAAAGAAAGAAGAAAAACAAGATACCTAATTCTATATAACCTAGGGACATGGGAATATGTAAATATACTTACAAAATTATTATTAAATTGAGTGAAATGTCAAAACATCTGAATAGCTAGCCACCATCTTAAAGGGACACTGAACCCAAATTTTTTCTTTCATGATTCAGATAGAGCATGCAAATGTAAGCAACTTTCTAATTTACTCCTATTATCAATTTTTCTTCGTTCTCTTGTTTTCTTTATTTGAAAAAGAAGGCATCTAAGCTATTTTTTTGGTTCAGGACCATGGAAAGCACTTGTTTATTGGTGGGTGAATTTATCCACTAATCAGCAAGAACAACACTGTGTGTTCACCAAAAATGGGCCGGCATTTAAACTTACATTCTTGCATTTCAAATAAAGATACCAAGAGAATGAAGAAAATTTGATAATAGGAGTAAACTAGAAAGTTGCTTAAAATTGCATACGCTATCTGAATCACGAAAGAAAAAATTTGGGTTCAGTGTCCCTTTAAGTGATACAACTTAACAGGTAACAAGGACACAAAGTATAGAAATTTAGTACATAACACAATTATTGAAAATTGAAATATACTTAATTTAATATAATATCCTCCTTAGACCAAGGGGATATATCTATATATATGTGTATAACAGATAAAAATGTAATCATCTATTAAATAATTGATATCACATTCTTTGTTCATACCACTCGGTTGTCGTGTATTTAATTTCAAAATCCAGAATATTTCTTTTTTATCTAGGATTTTATGTTTATTACCGCCTCTAGGCGGAATAATAGCTAAATCAATCATTTGTACAGTCATATCTGCTAAATGGGAAAAATGAACACTATTAAAATGGTTGGCTACGGCTGAATCCTTACAATAGTTCTTTATATCTCTGATATGTTCGCCAAATCTGGTTCTTACTTAACGTGAGGTTTTACCTATATATTGATCATTGCAAATATTGCAAGTCAAAAGGAATACAGCAAATTTAGTTTTACAGTTAAAACTTAATACCATATTGTTTATTATCAGAACTAGAAGAGAAGGGATCACCTATAATTAAATGGGAACAGGTAACACATTCTCTACTGCCACATTTATAGTTTCCTTTTTTAGAGAGCCAATCATGAGTACCCAGACTGGCATTGCTTTTAACAAGACTAGGGGCAAGCAAACTGGCCATCGTTGTTGGTCTTTTTGGAACAAACTTAAAAGACTTGATAAGAGGGTTAAGAACTTCATCTCCTGCCAATATATGTAAATGCTTCTTAAAGGGACAGTCTAGTCAAAATTAAACTTTCATTATTCAGATAGGACATCTCATTTTAATTAACTTTCCAATTTACTTTTATCAAATTAGTTGTTTTTTCTTAGTATTCTTAGTTAAAAATAAACCTAAGCAGACTCATATGCTAATTTCTAAACCCTTGAGGGCTGCCTCTTATCACATGCTTTTTAAATTCCTTTTTTAAGATAAAGAGACTGAAAGTACACGTGGACCATATAGATAACACTGTGTACAGGCACAGGGAGTTATTTAAGATTTAGCCCAACACAATGCTAACTGCAAGACAATCCTATATAATAAAAGGCCAAGTGATTTTGTCCGAAGCTGTCATGCGCAGTAGACAGCACGAGGACAAACACACCTGGCCTTGGAGTCCCTAGCTGATCTGCGGCAGAAGTGGGCGTGGCCGGACGTGAGCGAGGGCGTGACCGATGTGAAATTGGCGTGGTCAGGCGTGAATGGGCATGTCCAGGCGTGAAGGGGGCGTGACCTGGCGCGGTCGCACGATAGAGGGGAGAGAGAGGGGGAGAGAGAGGAGAGAGAGCGCACAAGAGAGGGGGGAAGAGAGAGCGCAAAATAGGGGGGAGAGAGAGAGTGCAAAAGAGAGGGGGGAAGAGCGCAAAAGAGAGGGGGGAGAGAGAGCGCAAAAGAGAGGGGGGAGAGAGCATAAAAGAGAGGGGTGGAGAGAAATCGCAAAAGAGAAGGGGGAGAGAGAGCGCAAAAGAGAGGGGGGAGAGAGAGCGCAAAAGAGAGGGGGAGAGAGAGAGCACAAAAGAGAGGGGGGAGAGAGAGCGCAAAAGAGAGGGGAGAGAGAGAGGGGAGAGAGTGCAAAAGAGAGGGGGAGAGAGAGAGCTCAAAAGAGAGGGGGAGAGAGAGAGCTCAAAAGAGAGGGGGAGAGAGAGAGCAAAAGAGAGAGGGGAGAGAGAGCACAAAAGAGAGGGGGAGAGAGAGCGCGCAAAAGAGAGGGGGAGAGAGAGAGCGCAAAAGAGAGGGGGGAGAGAGAGAGCTCAAAAGAGAGGGGGGCGAGATAAAGCTCAAAAGTGAGGGGGATAGAGAGAGCAAAAGAGAGGGGGGAGAGAGAGAGAGCAAAAGATAGGGGGAGGGAGAGAGCGCAAGGGGTGGGATCGCTGTACTGCAAAAAATGGCCCGTGTGAGCGGGCTTTAGGACTAGTAGATAATAAACAGTCATGTGATCAGGTGGCTGGAAGAAGGTTCTTAGATATAAGGTAACCACAGAGGTAAAAAGTATATTAATATAACTGTGTTGGTTATGCAAAACTGGGGAATGGGTAATAAAGAGATTATCTATCTTTTAAAACAACAACAATTCTATGGTATACTGTCACTTTAAGGATTTTAACTATCATATTATAATGTTGGGAATATTCAGTGGTGAATACTACTGTATCCTCACTATGCTGTTGAAATTTGTTCCTATTCTCAGTGTTTTTTAGTTTACCCCTATAATTCCTCACTGTAGCCCTGCATTGTTCTAAAGTGGTGGGGTCATAGCCTCTCTTTATCAGCCTCTCTTTTAATTCCAATGACTGCTGTTCATAGATTGAATCGCATTGAGTATTCCTACAAAGCCTAATAAATTGTCCCCTTGGTATGGCTTTAATGACATGTCTAGGATGCTGAGATGTAGCATGCAGAATCATATTACCTGCTATTGGTTTTCTATATGTTTTAGTAATTATTTGGTTATCAGAAATTAACAAAGTGAGATCTAAAAAATTGATTTGTTGTCTACTTTGTTCACCCGTAAATTGTAATCCTAACTCATTTCTGTTTAAATATGCTAGGAAACTCTCTAAGAAATTATCCATGCCTTCATCTTGAACTATAAGTAACAAATCATCTATGTATCGAACAAAAAGTACCATCTGCTCCATCCAAGAGTTGTCAATAGTATAAATATACATTAGTTCCCACGATGCAACATAGATATTCGCAAATGCTGGGGCAAATATTGCCCCCATGGCAGTCCCCCTTACTTGCAGGTAATACTCATTGTTGAACATAAAATAATGATGGGAAAGTAAAACTTTTAAAACTTCACCTATATGGTTTCTTTTGCGTATTTAGGTTTTGTCCTGCCCTAGGCACTCAGAATCCTGCTGCCCCCCAGATTTAGGTAATTTTTGGCCATATAATGTTTTTGCACACACACAAACACACACACTGTCACAAATTAGAGGGATGGTCACTCCTTTAAAATAGTGACGTATATGATGGCACAGAGAATACTTAGATAAATGGTTACTGTAGTCCTACCCATAGACTTGTCTTCAATGACAGAAATATTTTAGCACAATTCTGAAAGATTTTTCTTAGCCTTTTTGTGATTATTTACTTCCTTGTTCAGAAATACTTTATTACATTATTTTGGGTGTCACTCATGTGAGACAGACTCGGGTTGTAAAATGAATTCTAATTATGGCAGGGTGAATAAAGAAATAAAGATAAGAAACACTGGTTTAAATCAGCAATACAGTTGTGACATGCTATTTATCAAAGTGATCAAGTACAAGCAATTAATTCAGTTGTAATGCATCCCAATCCCCCACACCAAAATCACAGTGATCACCAGCCACAGGTCAGTCCAATAGGGAATAGTTAAAATGCAAATTAAAGGGACAATAAATATTATAAACATCTTTATCTTATTAAAATAATCACAGTATTCACTGTGCAAATAAATTTTTTTGTACCCTGTGTTTACCTGTTACTATTGCCCATTGTTTCTCTGAGCAGTTATTCCTTTTCATGAGGGTACAGTCAACCAGTTGCCCATATAAACTAATCACAGTAGGTTCCTGCAACTGTACTATTAGACAATATGTGTCACAACGGTACAACTGCAGGAATGTACTTTGCTTAGATTTTAGGGGAAAGGCTGAATGTCCAATTTTAAAAGACCAAGTCACCTATCAAATATGTACACTGTGTAATTATATTAATAAGCTGGCACATATATTTCTATAAACTGACTTTCTGTCGATAAAGCTGCACAATACTAACAGGTATGAGTGACCTGAGCAGTGAGTGAGTACTTACTATTATTATTCTTTCTGTGCCTGCCCGCCGGGTCACCCCCCTCCTCACCAGTCCTCTCTGTTTTAGCCTCACTCGTCGGCTCCACTGATGCTCCGGTCCAATGCGATCCCACTCACTGCCTAAGCCGCTCCTCACTGCGCTGGGAGGGAGATCACATGCGCATGTGCGTGTCTCCCCCTATCCATGTGCGGCAACTGTGGGCGTAAGGTAGAAATCGTCACGTGACATTTGGCTATGGGTTGTAGAATGGTATCCATCCATTCACCTAATGATTCTAATAGGGAGCCTATACCGGCCACTATGGGTCTCCCCGGGGGGGACTCACAATTCTTGGAGTGATAGGACTATCAGGAACCAATATTTCTAAATCATTAAACTTAAAAATACCCAATAAGATACCATCCTCAATAAGCTTACATATGTCTTTTTTAAAAACATGTACAGGATTATAAGGTAACAGTCTATATACAGTGCTATCTGAAAGTTGTCTCTGAGCTTCACCAAAATAATATGACTTATCCATGGCAACGTTGCTGCCACCCTTATCTGAATTTCTAATCACTATGTCGTTGTTATCCTTCAGAGTGTTCATTTCGACATGTTCCTTGTGTCTAAGATTTCTGGTGACAGCATCGTTGCCAAGGTCAACATCTGCCTCCAATTTAGGATATCATTCTGAACCAATCTTTGATAGGCATTGATCATAGGGCCCCTAAAATTAACAGGATAAAACTTAGACCTATTTTTCAGTGATCTTTTAAGTTTCTCACTGGGGCTCTCAGGACCAGTTTCATTCAGATGGTATAGCTCATTGAGTGTAGCAACAGAACAAGCATCAATAAATGATAAATGTGGAGACAAAGTATGCTCTGCAAGGTAGTAATAGGCTCATCTGGTTCCTGAGTAATACCCTTATCTGTTAGTGCAAAAAATCTCTTTAAAGACAACTTACGAATAAACTTATTAACGTCCGAAAGGGTATTAAAACCTGAGAGCGTATTCGTAGGAGGAAAACCTAAACCTTTAGACAGAACTGACTTTTCATCATCAGTTAATACATATTGAGAAATATTATTAACATTTAGTCCTTCTACAATAGAAGTAGTGGGTACAGTGGGACACATCACTTCTGTCCCTTCTTCTGTTTGTTCTTTCTTCCTTTCCGCCATCTTCTTCTGTATTTTTCCTTTTTCTACACTTTTCCTCGTTTTTGGCACTGTCTCCTCCATTTCTTCCCCCGACGACACCTGTAAAAAAGCACATGAACGAGGAGAGGAGGAAGGAGAGGCAGAAGAAGAAAAGGTAGATGAACAGAAAGAAGAGACTGAAGAAGTTGCCAATGTATTGGCTTCTGAATCTGTCGACTCCCCTTCTAAAGTACTGAATGCCACTTTTCTGGCATTCTTCTTTTTAAGGTTTGATTTAGGAACATTTTGAGATGAATCATTTCCTTTTTCTTTGTGCTGTGCTTGATGTTTCTTTTTCCAAAATGTATTAAACGTTGTTGCTGGCGCACCTCAGCCCAGTTATATACTTTATCTTGATCATAATCTTCCTTGTCCCAAACAAACTTTGTTCCTTTACGTGAAGCTTGTTCCTGGTCACATTTCTTAAGTATTTCATCCATTTTTTTCCTATGTTCTAAATATTTAGAACTTGCCTCTAGGGGTTGTAAATCTCGCCTGATGTTATTAGCTATTATTTTGAGCTTCATTCTCTTTTTTTCTTTCACTCTTATGAGAATGTGTTATGTACTATAATTCTATACTTTGTGTCCTTGTTATCTGTTAAGTTGTATCACTTAAGATGGTGTGACTAGTTATTCAGATGTTTTGACATTTCACTCAATTTAATAATAATTTTGTAAGAATATTTACATATTCCCATGTCCCTAGGTTATATAGAATTAGGTATCTTGTTTTTCTTCTATCTTTTTTTTTTATCCTGTTGTATGTTTGTTATTGTTTTTATTCTTAATGAATTCTTTTAAATTGATTTTGTATAGCTATGAAAGGGTTAATGTATTTCCCTATATATGGGTTTCTCTTCCTTTGCTCTATAGCCTATGATTAAGCGCCACTAGAGGATGCGAAACACGTCAGGCCATTTTTCCCTACCCCTCTGTCTAGTGTCTTGCCAGTGATTGTTATTTTTAACTTTTCATTAAAGTTACATTTTTGATTGCACCTTTTGGAAGTAGTGTCTGCTCCTTTTCTCTTTGCTTTGGCTGGGTTATAGCCTCTTTTAGTGTATGTACCTGATAATAGAGTCTCTTACTGTAGCTAGATCTACTATATGCTCCCAATCTCTGTTAATCTGAATAAGAGTAATATACCCGTTCCTAGAGGACCTTAGTATATATAGGATATATTCTTTAAGGCACTGTGGGCACGACCGTTAAGGAGATGCATGTCTATATTTATATGTTTACCTGAATTATCATTGTGTGGATCTGACTTAACCCTGTTAGCTATGAGATGTTAGTTGAATGGGCTACGTAATGTTGTTATGGGTTGCTACTTAAGATCCTCAGCCTCTCTCACCAGCTTATTCAATAATGCAAGGTAGTGATACTAAACATATCACTTATATAAGATTATAAACTTGTTATATGGGTGGTTATAGTATATACAAAATATATTTTGTTTAAGACTGCATTGTACAAAGTATAATTACACCTCTACTTCTAGGCGTCACCTAAGAGGTGTAACTTTTCACAATATCTGAACTACATTTATAATGTATGCAAACTATCTAATAGCACTAGCCTGGAACTATTTTAATGGGATATTAGGCCAGACACAGATCCGATATTGACATTTGCATTAGGTAACATACAAGAAGGAATATACGCAGTAACAGTGTCTAGTAAAGCAATAGGGCATAATCCATGCTGGATAGGTTATCTGTCCCACGGCAAATGACCGTGAAGGTAGCTGAATATTTTAATAAACAAACTGCAATGAGGTTAAACGGAAAGGAGATATTGGCCTCTAGTTATCAAGCCGTCAACCTCAAATACGCTGGAATTCCGCAGCGTATTTGTGGCGAGGCTGATTCGCCTTAGTTATCAAGCCCTACACACCGGCAAAAGTAGAATTTAGTGACGTAAGCTACGATCCGCCGGACTCAGTCCGACACAGATCGATTCTTACGTCACTCCAGATGTTCCGAACACAAGTTCGGCACAATCTGACTACTTTTGCTAGTTATCAAAAAACTAGCAGGTACGCTCGGCACTTTTCCGGCCCAGCGTACCTGGTTTTCAATCCGCCACCCTGGAGGCGGCGGATCCCATAGGAATCAATGGGAGTCTGACCATAGCGAAAGTTCATGTTCGCTGTTGCCCGACATCCCATTAATTCCTATGGGAGCTGTCTACACCTAACACCCTAACATGTACCCCGAGTCTAAACACCCCTAATCTGTCCCCCCCTACACCGCCGCAACTAAATAAATGTATTACACCCTAAACCGCCGCTCCCGGAGCCCACCGCCACTCTAATAAACTGATTAACCCCTAAACCGTCGCTCCGGGACCCTGCCGCCACTCTAATAAACTGATTAACCCCTAAACCGCCACTCCCGGACCCCGCCGCCACTATAATAAATATGTTAACCCCTAAACCGCCGCTCCCGGACCCTGCCGCCACCTACATAATACCTATTAACTCCTATCCTGCTCCCCTACACCACCGCCACTATAATACATTTATTAACCCCTATCCTGCCCCCCCCTACACCGCCGCCACTTATAATACATTTATTAACCCCTATCCTGCCCCCCCTCTACACCACCACCTATAATAAATTTATTAACCCCTATCCTGCCCCCCCACACCGCTGCCACTATAATAAAATTATTAACCCCTAAACCTAACACCCCCCTAACTTAAATATTAATTAAATACATCTAAATATTATAACTCTTATTAACTAAATTAATCCTATTTAAAACTAAATACTTACCTTTAAAATAAACCCTAATATAGCTATAATATAAATAATAATTATATTGTAGCTATCTTAGGATTTATTTTTATTTTACAGGCAACTTTCAATTTATTTTAACTAGGTACAATAGCTATTAAATAGTTATTAACTATTTAATAGCTACCTAGTTAAAATAAAGAGAAATTTACCTGTAAAATAAAAACAATTACAATTACACCTAACACTACACTATCATTAAATAAATTATTCCTATTTAAAACTAAATACTTACCTGTAAAATAAACCCTAAGATAGCTACAATGTAAGGTAACTTTGTATTTATTTTAGCTAGTTAAAATAGTTATTAAATAGTTATTAACTATTTAATAACTACCTAGCTAAAAGAAATACAAAATTACCTGTAAAATAAATCCTAACCTAAGTTACAATTAAACCTAACACTACACTATCATTAAATTAATTAAATAAATTAGCTACAAATAACTACAATTAAATACAATTAAATAAACTAACTAAAGTACAAAAAATAAAAAAAACTAAGTTACAAAAAATAAAAAAAAATAAGTTACAAACATTTCAAAAATATTACAACAATTTTAAGCTACTTACACCTAATCTAAGCCCCCTAATAAAATAACAAAGCCCCCCAAAATAAAAAAATGCCCTACCCTATTCTACATTAAAAAGTTAACAGCTCTATTACCTTACCAGCCCTTAAAAGGGCCTTTTGTGGGGCATACCCCAAAGAAAACAGCTCTTTTGCCTGTAAAATAAAAATACAACCCCCCCACATTAAAACCCACCACCCACACACCCCTACTCTAACCCAAACCCCCCTTAAATAAACCTAACACTACCCCTTGAAAATCATCCTATCTTTAGCCGTCTTCAGCCAGCCGACCACCGATGGAACAGAAGAGGACATCCGCAGTGGCCGAAGTCTTCACCCAAGGGGCGCTGAAGAAGTCTTCCATCCGATTGAAGCCATCATCCAAGGGGCACTTAAGGGGTTTTAATGTTGGGGGGGTTGTATTTTTATTTTACAGACAAAATAGCTGTTTTCTTTGGGGCATGCCCCGCAAAAGGCCCTTTTAAGGGCTGGTAAGGTAATAGAGCTGTTAACTTTTTAATGTATAATAGGGTAGGGCATTTTTTTATTTTGGGGGGCTTTGTTATTTTATTAGGGGGCTTAGATTTGGTGTAAGTAGCTTAAAATTGTTGTAATATTTTTGAAATGTTTGTTCCGATTGGCTGATAGAATTCTATCAGCCAACTGGAATCTAAGGGACGCCATCTTGGATGACGTCATTTAAAGGAACCTTCATTGGGGAAGAAGACTTTGTTCGAAGAGGATGCTCCGCGCCGGATGTCTTGAAGATGGAGCCGCTCCGCGCCGGATGGATGAAGATAGAAGATGCCGTCTGGATGAAGACTTCTGTCCGTCTGGAGGACCACTTCTCCCAGCTTGGATGAAGACTTCTCCCGGCTTCGTTGAGCATCAATAGAGCTAAATGCCCTTTTAAGGGCAATGCCCATACAAATGCCCTTTTCAGGGCAATGGGGAGCTTAGGTTTTTTTAGTTAAGGTTTTATTTGGGGGGTTGGTTGTGTGGGTGGTGGGTTTTACTGTTGGGGGGTTGTTTGTATTTGTTTCAGGTAAAAGAGCTGATTTCTTTGGGGCAATGCCCCACAAAAGGCCATTTTAAGGGCTATTGGTAGTTTAGGCTAGGGTTTTTTTGGTTTTTTTTTTATTTTTTATTTTGATAGGGCTATTAGATTAGGTGTAATTAGTTTAAAAATCTTGTAATTTGTTTTTTATTTTGTGTAATTTAGTGGGTTTTTTTTTTTGTAATTTAGGTAATTGTATTTAGTTTATTTAATTGTATTTAATTTATATAATTTATTTAATTTTACTGTAAGGTTAGGTGTTAGTGTAAGATAGGTTAGGTTTTATTTTACAGGTAAATTTGTATTTATTTTAGCTAGGTAGTTAGTAAATAGTTAATAACTATTTACTAACTATTCTACCTAGTTAAAATAAATACAAACTATTTTTAAATTTTTGCGGTGTTTGTGTTTAGCTGTAATTTTCTTCTTACTCATTTACTGTACCCACACATATTATATACCGTTTTTCTCGCCATTAAATGGACTTTCTAAAGATACCATTATTTTCATCATATCTTATAATTTACTATAAAAAAAATGATAAAATATGAGGAAAAATGGAAAAAACACACTTTTTCTAACTTTGACCCCCAAAATCTGTTACATATCTAAAACCACCAAAAAACACCCATGCTAAATAGTCTCTAAATTTTGTCCTGAGTTTAGAAATACCCAATGTTTACATGTTCTTTGCTTTTTTTGCAAGTTATAGGGCCATAAATACAAGTAGCACTTTGCTATTTCCAAACCATTTTTTTCCAAAATTAGCGCTAGTTGCATTAGAACACTAATATCTTTCAGGAATCCCTGAATATCCCTTGACATGTATATATTTTTTTTTAGTAGACATCCCAAAGTATTGATCTAGGCCAATTTTGGTATATTTCATACCACCATTTCACCGCCAAATGCGATCAAATACAAAAAATCGTTCACTTTTTCACAAATTTTTTCACAAACTTTCGGTTTCTCACTGAAATTATTTACAAACAACTTGTGCAATTATGGCATAAATGGTTGTAAATTCTTCTCTGGGATCCCCTTTGTTCAGAAATAGCAGACATATACAGGGAGTGCAGAATTATTAGACAAATTAGTATTTTGACCCCAACATCCTCTTTATGCATGTTGTCTTACTCCAAGCTGTATAGGCTCGAAAGCCTACTACCAATTAAGCATATTAGGTGATGTGCATCTCTGTAATGAGAAGGGGTGTGGTCTAATGACATCAACACCCTATATCAGGTGTGCATAATTATTAGGCAACTTCCTTTCCTTTGGCAAAATGGGTCAAAAGAAGGACTTGACAGGCTCAGAAAAGTCAAAAATAGTGAGATATCTTGCAGAGGGATGCAGCACTCTTAAAATTGCAAAGCTTCTGAAGCGTGATCATCAAACAATCAAGTGTTTCATTCAAAATAGTCAACAGGGTCGCAAGAAGCGTGTGGAAAAACCAAGGCGCAAAATAACTGCCCATGAACTGAGAAAAGTCAAGCGTGCAGCTGCCAAGATGCCACTTGCCACCAGTTTGGCCATATTTCAGAGCTGCAACATCACTGGAGTGCCCAAAAGCACAAGGTGTGCAATACTCAGAGACATGGCCAAGGTAAGAAAGGCTGAAAGACGACCACCACTGAACAAGACACACAAGCTGAAACGTCAAGACTGGGCCAAGAAATATCTCAAGACTGATTTTTCTAAGGTTTTATGGACTGATGAAATGAGGGTGAGTCTTGATGGGCCAGATGGATGGGCCCGTGGCTGGATTGGTAAAGGGCAGAGAGCTCAAGTCCGACTCAGACGCCAGCAAGGTGGAGGTGGAGTACTGTTTTGGGCTGGTATCATCAAAGATGAGCTTGTGGGGCCTTTTCGGATTGAGGATGGTGTCAAGCTCAACTCCCAGTCCTACTGCCAGTTTCTGGAAGACACCTTCTTCAAGCAGTGGTACAGGAAGAAGTCTGCATCCTTCAAGAAAAACATGATTTTCATGCAGGACAATGCTCCATCACACGCGTCCAAGTACTCCACAGCGTGGCTGACAAGAAAGGGTATAAAAGAAGAAAATCTAATGACATGGCCTCCTTGTTCACCTGATCTGAACCCCATTGAGAACCTGTGGTCCATCATCAAATGTGAGATTTACAAGGAGGGAAAACAGTACACCTCTCTGAACAGTGTCTGGGAGGCTGTGGTTACTGCTGCACGCAATGTTGATGGTGAACAGATCAAAACACTGACAGAATCCATGGATGCCAGGCTTTTGAGTGTCCTTGCAAAGAAAGGTGGCTATATTGGTCACTGATTTGTTTTTGTTTTGTTTTTGAATGTCAGAAATGTATATTTGTGAATGTTGAGATGTTATATTGGTTTCACTGGTAAAAATAAATAATTGAAATGGGTATATATTTGTTTTTTGTTAAGTTGCCTAATAATTATGCACAGTAATAGTCACCTGCACACACAGATATCCCCCTAAAATAGCTATAACTAAAAACAAACTAAAAACTACTTCCAAAACTATTCAGCTTTGATATTAATGAGTTTTTTGGGTTCATTGAGAACATGGTTGTTGTTCAATAATAAAATTAATCCTCAAAAATACAACTTGCCTAATAATTCTGCACTCCCTGTATGGCTTTGGCGTTGCTTTTTGGTAATTAGAAGGCCGCTAAATGCCACTGCGCACCACAAGTGTATTATGCCCTGCAGTTAAGGGGTTAATTAGGGAGCTTGTAGGGTTAATTTTAGCTTTAGTGTAGTGTATAGACAACCCCAAGTATTGATCTAGGCACATTTTGGTATATTTCATGCCACCATTAAAAAAAACGTTAAATTTTTCACAATTTTAGGTTTCTCACTGAAATCATTTACAAACAGCTTGTGCAATTATGGCACAAATGGTTGTAAATGCTTGTCTGGGATCCCCTTTGTTCAGAAATAGCAGAAATATATGACTTTGGCGTTGCTTTCTGGTAATTAGAAGGCCGCTAAATCCTGCTGCGCCTCACACGTGTATTATGGCTAGCAGTGAAGGGGTTAATTAGGGAGTTTGTAGGGAGCTTGCAGGGTTAATTTTAGCTTTAGTGTAGAGATCAGCCTCCCATCTGACACATCCCACCCCCTGATCCCTCCCAAACAGCTCCCTTCCCTCCCCCACCCAACAATTGTCCCGCCATCTTAAGTACTGGCAGAAAGTCTGCCAGTACTAAAATAAAAGTGTTTTAAAAAAAAAAAATAATAATAATAATTTTTTAGCATATTTACATATGCTACTGTGTAGGATACCCCCCTTAGCCCCCAAGCTCCCTGATCCCCCCCAAAACCGCTCTCTAACCCTCCCCTCTGCCTTATTGGGGGCCATCTTGGGTAGTGGCAGCTGTCTGCCAGTACCCAGTTTGCAATAAAAAGTGCTTTTTTTTTTTTTTTTTTTTTTCTGTAGTGTAGTTCCCCCCCCCCCACACACAGACAAACCCCCACCACCTTGCTGATCGATCGTTTTTTTTTTTTTTAACATTTTAGACATTTTATTTAAGATTTTTTATTACAGCATTTTTTGTAGTGTAGCGGTTCCCACCCGCTCCCTCCCCGTGCACGCGCCCGCCCCCACCTTCCCTTGCACGCGCCCGTGCGCGCCCCCAGCCACCCCGCCCACGATCCCGCCCCCCTTCACATCACCAGGGCCATCGATGGCCGCCACCCGCCTCCCGGTCCGGCTCCCACCCACCAACGCAGAAAGCCACCGATCTCCGGTGCAGAGAGGGCCACAGAGTGGCTCTCTCTGCACCGGATGGCTTAAAAAGGTTATTGCAGGATGCCTCCATATCGAGGCATCACTGCAATAACCGGAAAGCAGCTGGAAGCGAGCAGGATCGCTTCCAGCTGCTTTCCACACCGAGGACGTGCAGGGTACGTCCTCAGGCGTTAACTGCCTTTTTTTTGAGGACGTACCCTGCACGTTCTCAATCTTTAAGGGGTTAAGGACCAGGGCTATTTTTACATTTCTGTGGTGTTTGTGTTAAGCTGCAATTTTCCTCTTACTTATTTACTGTACCCACACATATTATATAACGTTTTTCTCGCCATTAAATGGACTTTCCAAAGATACCATTATTTTAATCATATCTTATAATTTACCATAAAAATATTATAAAATATGATGAAAAAATTGAAAAAAAACACACTTTTTCTAACTTTGAACCACAAAATCTTTTGCACATCTACAACCTCCAAAAAACACCCATGCTAAATAGTTTCTAAATTTTGTCCTGAGTTTAGAAATACCCAATGTTTACATGTTCTTTGCTTTTTATGCAAGTTATAGGGCAATAAGTACAAGTAGCACTTCGCTATTTACAAACCATTTTTTTTCAAAATTAGCGCTAGTTACATTGGAACACTGATCTGTCTGGAATCCCTGAATAACCCTTGACATGTATATATTTTTTTTTAGTAGACATCCCAAAGTATTGATCTAGGCCCATTTTGGTATAGTTCATGCCACCATTTCGCCGCCAGATGCGATCAAATAAAAAAAATTGTTCACTTTTTCACTAACTTTTTCACAAATATTAGGTTTCTCACTGAAATTATTTACAAACAACTTGTGCAATAATGGCACAAATGAATGTAAATGCTTCTCTGGGATCCCCTTTGTTCAGAAATAGCAGACATATATGTCTTTGGCTTTGCTTTTTGGTAATTAGAAGGCCGCTAAATAGCGCTGCGCACCACATTTGTATTAGGACCAGCAGTGAAGGGGTTAATTAGGTAGCTTTTAGGGAGCTTGTAGGGTTAATTTTAGCTTTAGTGTAGTGTAGTAGACAACCCAAAGTATTGATCTAGGCCAATTTTGATATATTTCATGCCTCCATTTCACCGCCAAATGCGATCAAATAAAATAAATTGTTCACTTTTTCACTAACTTTGGGTTTCTCACTGAATTTATTTACAAACAGCTTGTGCAATTATGGCACAAATGGTTGTAAATGCTTCTCTGGGATCCCCTTTGTTCAGAAATAGCAGACATATATGGCTTTGGCATTGCTTTTTGGTAATTAGAAGGCCGCTAAATGCTGCTGCGCACCAAACTTGTATTATGCCCAGCAGTGACGGGGTTAATTAGGGAGCTTGAAGGGTTAATTTTAGCTTTAGTGTAGAAATCAGTCTCCCACGTGACACATCCCACCCCCTGATCCCTCCCAAACAGCTCTCTTCCCTCCCCCACCCCACAATTGTCCCCGCCATCTTAAGTACTGGCAGAAAGTCTGCCAGTACTAAAATAAAAGTTTGTATGTAGATTTTTTTAATTATTAAAAAATATATATATCATATTCTGCTGTGTAGGATCTCCCCTTAGCCCCCAACCTGCCTGATCCCCCCCCCCCAAAGAGCTCTCTAACCCTCCCTCCATTATTAGCCACCATTTTGGGTACTGGCAGCTGTCTGCCAGTACCCACTTTGCAAAATAACTTTTTTTTTTTTTTAATGAACTTTTTCTGTAGTGTAGCTGCCCCCCTCCATACCCTACACCCTCCCAGATCATTCCCAGATCACCCCCAGATCACTGCTCCTCTGCACCTACCACCCTCTCCCACCAAAAAAAAATTCCCTAGCAACTGTCTTAGATCGCGGGAGCACCCACCCCTCACACGCGCGCGCACCCACCCCTCACCTCCAGTGCGCGCTCCCGCGCACACCCGGCATGAGAACAGCCGGAAGGAAGTTCCCAAGTGATGGGCCACCCACCCACCTCCCTTCAATGGCTCCCACCCACCAACGATCGGCACCATCACTGGCCGATGCAGAGAGGGCCACAGAGTGGCTCTCTCTACATCGGTGTGCCAAAAAAGGTATTGCAGTGATGCCTCAATATTGAGGCATCACTACAATACCTTGAAAGCGGCTGGAAGCGATCAGGATCGCTTCCAACTGCTTGAAACCCTTAACGACGTACAGGGTATGTCGCTGGTCTTTAAAGACCAGCTTGTGTAAGACGTACCCTGTACGACATGCGTCGTTAAGGGGTTAATTGAAGGTTTTAATTAGATTTATTTTAATTATATTTAAGTTAGGGGGTGTTAGGGTTATGGTTAGACTTAGGTTTAGGGGTTAATAAATATAATATAGTGGCGGCGACGTTGGGGGCGGCAGATTAGGGGTTAATAAATGTAGGTAGGTGGCGGCGATGTTAGGGACAGCAGATTAGGGGTTAATAATATTTAACTAGTGTTTGCGAGGCGGGAGTGCGGCGGTTTAGGGGTTAATAACGTTAGTATAGTGGCGGGGATGGCAGAGTAGGGGTTAATAAATGTAGGTAAGTGGCGGCGATGTTAGGGACAGCAGATTAGGGGTTAATAATATTTAACTAGTGATTGCGAGGTGGGAGTGCGGCGGTTTAGGGGTTAATAACTTTAGTATAGTGGCGGCGACGTTGGGAACGGCAGATTAGGGGTTAATAAATGAAGGTAGGTGGCGGCGATGTTAGGGACAGCAGATTAGGGGTTAATAATATGTTACTAGTGTTTGCGAGGCGGGAGTGCGTCGGTTTAGGGGTTAATATGTTTATTCTAGTGGTGACGATGTCCGGAGCGGCAGATTAGGGGTTAATAATTTTATTTTAGTGTTTGCGATGTGGGAGGGCCTTGGTTTAGGGGTTAATAGGTAGTTTATGGGTGTTAGTGTACTTTTTAGCACTTTAGTTATGAGTTTTATGCTATGGCTTTGTAGTGTAAAACTCATAACTACTGACTTTAGAATGTGTTTCGAATCTTGCGGGATAGGCTGTACCGCTCACTTTTTGGCCTAAAAAAAAAGCTTGTAATATCAGCACATTGAAAAAAAGACTATACGCAAATTGTGTGTTGATTTGCGGTAAGGCAAAAAAAGTGTGCAGGACAGCTGTACCTACAAGACTCGTAATACCGGTAGTGAAAAAGCAGCGTTATGAGCCTTAACGCTGCTTTTTTTACTCATAACGCAAAACTCGTAATCTAGCCGTAAATTTGCTAAAAACAAAACTAAAACATTAAAGTGTAGAACCACCTCTGCTATAGACACAGTTTTAACCATCATCTTTTTCAGGTAAGGCATACTTTATACTGACCAGATTAGAAGATTAATTCTTCTTGTATTATAGATACCTTGTTTTCTGATACTGTATATATCATCCTATCATTTGAGAATATTGACCTGAGAAGTGCAGTGTTACTTACTGGGAGTTTACTGCAACAGCCTCTTCAATGACTTTCGCCTAGATTACGAGTCTTGCGTTAGCCTTAAAAACAGCGGTGAGAGGTACCAACGCTGCTTTTTAATGCCCGCTGGTGTTACGAGTCTGGCAAGTACAGGTGTACCACTCACTTTTTTTCCGCGACTCGAGCATACCGCAAATCCACTTACGTAAATTGCATATCCTATCTTTTCAATGGGATTTTCCTAACGCCGGTATTACGAGTCTTGGAAAAAGTGAGCGGTACAGCCTCTCATGTCAAGACTGATACCGCATTTAAAAGTCAGTAGTTAAGAGTTTTATGGGCTAACGCCGTAACATAAAACTCTTAACTAAAGTGCTAAAAAGTACACTAACACCCATAAACTACCTATTAACCCCTAAACCGAGCCCCCCCCACATCGCAAACACTATTTTAAAATTTTTAACCCCTAATTTGCCTAACCGGACATCGCCGCCACTTCAATAAATGTATTAACCCCTAAACCGCGGCACTCCCGCCTCGCAAACACTAGTTAAATATTATTAACCCCTAATCTGCCGTCCCTAACATCGCCGACACCTACCTACATTTATTAACCCCTAATCTGCCGACCCCAACGTCGCCGCCACTATATTAAATTTATTAACCCCAAAATCTAAATCTAACCCTAACACCCCCCTAACTTAAATATTATTTAAATAAATCAAAATAAAATTACTACAATTAAATAAATTATTCCTATATAAAACTAAATACCTATAAAATAAACCCTAAAATAGCTATAATATAACTAATAGTTACATTTGTATCTAGCTTAGGGTTTATTTTTATTTTATAGGCAAGTTTGTATTTATTTTAACTAGGTAGAATAGTTATTAAATAGTTATTAACTATTTAATAGCTACCTAGTTAAAATAAAGACAAATATACCTGTAAAATAAAACCTAACCGAAGTTACAATTACACCTAACACTACACTATAATTAAATAAATTACCTAAATTAACAACAATTAATTACAATTATATTAAATAAACTAAATTACGAAAAAAACCATTAAATTCCAGAAAATAATAAAATAATTACAAGTTTTTTAAACTAATTACACCTAATCTAATCCCCCTAATAAAATAAAAAAGCCCCCCAAAATAATAAAAATCCCTACCCTATACTAAATTACAAATAGCCCTTAAAAGGGCTTTTTGCGGGGCATTGCCCCAAAGTAATCAGCTCTTTTACCTGTAAAAAAAAGACAATACCACCCCCCAACATTACAACCCACCACCCACACACCCAACCCTACTCTAAATCCCACAATCCCCCCTTAATAAAACCTAACACTACCCCCTTGAAGATCACCCTACCTTGAGACGTCTTCACCCAACCGGGCAGAAGTGGTCCTCCAGACGGTCCGAAGTCTTCATCCTATCCGGGCAGAAGAGGTCCTCCAGACGGGCAGAAGTCTTCATCCATGCGGCATCTTCTATCTTCATCCATCCGGGGCGGAGGGGGTCCATCTTCAAGACATCCGACGTGGAGCATCCTCTTCTTTCGATGGCGACTGGAACAATGACGGGTCCTTTAAATTACGTCATCCAAGATGGCGTCCCTTCAATTCCGATTGGCTGATACAATTCTATCAGCCAATCGGTATTAAGCTAGAAAAAATCCTATTGGCTGAACCAATCAGCCAATAGGATTGAGCTTGCATTCTATTGGCTGTTCTAATCAGCCAATAGTATGCAAGCTAAATCCTATTGGCTGTTCTAATCAGCCAATAGGATTGAACTTCAATCCTATTGGCTGATTGGATCAGTCAATAGGATTTTTTCTACCTTAATTCCGATTGGCTGATAGAATTCTATCAGCCAATCGGAATTGAATGGACGCCATATTGGATGATGTCATTAAAAGGACCCGTCATTGTTCCAGTCGCCGTCGAAAGAAGATGGACCCGCTCCGGATTGATGAAGATAGAAGATGCCGCCTGGATAAAGACTTCTGCCAGTCTGGAGGACCTCTTCTGCCCGGATAGGATGAAGACTTCGGACCGTCTGGAGGACCACTTCTGCCCGGTTGGGTGAAGACGTCTCAAGGTAGGGTGATCTCCAAGGGGGTAGTGTTAGGTTTTATTAGGGGGGATTGGGTGGGTTTTAGAGTAGGGTTGGGTGTGTGGGTGGTGGGTTGTAATGTTGGGGGGATATTGTCTTTTTTTTACAGGTAAAAGAGCTGATTACTTTGGGGCAATGCCCCACAAAAAGCCCTTTTAAGGGCTATTTGTAATTTAGTATAGGGTAGGGATTTTTTATTATTTTGGGGGGCTTTTTATTTTATTAGGGGGATTAGATTAGGTGTAATTAGTTTAAAAAACTTGTAATTATTTTATTATTTTTTGTAATTTAGTGTTTTTTTCCGTAATTTAGTTTATTTAATTTAATTGTAATTAATTGTAGTTCATTTCAGTAATTTATTTAATTATAGTGTTAGGTGTAATTGTAACTTAGGTTAGGATTTATTTTACAGGTATATTTGTCTTTATTTTAACTAATAAGTTATTAAATAGTTAATAACTATTTAATAACTATTGTACCTAGTTAAAATAAAAACAAAGTTGCCTGTAAAATAAAAATAAATCCTAAACTAGCTACAATGTAACTATTAGTTATATTGTAGCTATCTTATGGTTTATTTTATAGGTATTTAGTTTTAAATATGAATAATTTATTTTAATAATAGTATTTTTATTTAGATGTATTTAAATTATATTTAAGCTAGGGGGGGTTAGGGTTAGACTTAGGTTTAGGGGTTAATAACTTTATTATAGTGGCGGCGACATTGGGGGCGGCAGATTAGGGGTTAATAATTGTAGGTAGGTTGCGACGACATTGGAGGTGGCAGAATAGGGGTTAATAACTATAATGTAGGTGTCGGCGATGTTGGGGGGCGACAGATTAGGGGTTCATAAGTATAATGTAGGTGGCGGCGGTGTCCGGAGTGGCAGATTAGCGGTTAATAATATAATATAATGTAGGTTGCGGCGATGTCGGGGCCCGCAGATTAGGGGTTAATAAGTGTAAGATTAGGGGTGTTTAGACTCGGGGTTCATGTTAGGGTGTTAGGTGTAGACATAACTTTTATTTCCCCATAGGAATCAACTGGACTGCGTTAGGAGCTGAACGCTGCTTTTTTGCAGGTGTTAGACTTTTTTTCAGCCGAATCAGCCCCATTGATTCCTATGGGGAAATCGTGCATGAGCACGTTTTGCCAGCTTACCGCTACAGTAAACAGCGCTGGTATTGAGGTGAGATGTGGAGCTAAATTCTGTTTTACGCTCACTTTTTTGCGGCTAACGCCGGTTTCTAAAAACCTGTAATACCAGCGTTACTGTAGGTGAGCGGTAAAGAAAAACTGTGCGTTAGCAACGCACACCATTACCGACAAAAACTTGTAATCTAGCCGTTTATTTGTTATTTGAAAATTGTTGTGTGGGCCAGTATTAGAAAACTTAGTAGTAACATAATATGAGAAAATCATAATTTAAAATTGTTTCAACAGCATATAAATGTAAACACGTTTTAACACATTGTATAAAAAATAGATATACATACTATTCCCTTAAAGGGACACTAAACCCAATTTTTTTATTTCATGATTCAGAGCATGCAATTTTAAGCAACTTTCTAATTTACTCCTATTATCAATGTTTCTTTGTTCTCTTGATATCTTTATTGAAAAAGCAGGGATGTAATGCATAGGACCCGGCCCATTTTTGGTTGAGAACCTGGGTTATGCTTGCTTATTGGTGGGTAAATGTAAGCCTCCAATAAGCAAGTGCTATCCATGGTGCTGAACCTAAAATAGGCTGGCTGCTAAGATTTACATTCCTGCTTTTAAAATAAAGATAGCAAGAGAACTAAGAAAAATTGATAATAGGAGTAAATTATAAAGTTGATTAAAATTCCATGCTCTATCTGAATCATAAAAGAAAAAATGTGGGTTCAGTGTCCCTTTAATATACCAAATATTTTCTGTGGACCACTTAACTTCTTATAAAGTGTTAAAAAATGCTGAGAGTTTGCTTTACCCTTATACCACCCATCCTGAGTGACTTGCTTATCATTCAGCCAGAGTGGAGTAGCTGTACAATAATTTAAATTTTATTTTAAATATTACAGGGAATTATTTCTTTTTACATAATAAAAAAAAACTTAAATTATATATATTTTGCTGGCACATAATCAGCAAGCTTCCAAGTGTTGCAGTACGACTATATCACTGCACACAGAATATGCAGGTCTCCCGTATTACAATCCGTGGCAGTACGGCTTTACCGCTAGCATTTTAGCCTTTACGCAACTCTCCATTCCGCACTCAAAAAATTACCTTTGTGTGCAAACCAGTGGTAACAACAAGTACCGCCATTAAAATCTAAGGTTATGTTTTATGTAACCACCAGTTTGCACAGTTTACAAAAGTTCTCTCTAGGAGAAAATAAAGGGCTAGATTACAAGTGAGGCGCAAGCGATATCGTGTTTTCCCTATCCTTTTTAATTGATCTTATATTACAAGTGGAGTGACATTGTGGTCGCGCTATCACAATCACGATTTACCCTACAATTCTTACTGCAATCTCAGAGCTGTGGTTAACTGTTTTGCAAAACTAAAAAGTTGCGCAAAATACATCAAAAATACATTACAAAGTACAGTTACACTCATAATAACACCATCTAATAAAAATTATGTTAAAAAAATATTGCACACAAAAGTTATAAGGGCTCAAAGATATGAGATTTCGAGTGATAGAAAAAAAAGCTGCCAAAGTACTTTCATAGAGAAACATACAGATGCATTGCTAAAGATGTATTTGTATGTATATAGATATGTTTAACTATGTATTTACTGTAAATATTTCACATTCCAATGTTCTGCAAATAGGGGAATAAATCTTGTATGTATTTTTCAATAAATATTCCTATACATATCGGTATATATCTAGACCTATTTATAATCGTCTATATATATATATAGGTATAAATATATATTTCTATAAAACACCATCAGATATAATAAAACACCATCAGATATACAGTATGTATAAATATTTAATTATGAATAAATAGAACATATTCTGTTATGTTAAGAACATTGGAATATGGAATATTCATATTTTCATGTTGGGTTAGCGCAATTGCGAAAATGCTATAGTGTTTGCGCAATAGTCGCGTGTTAGTTTTTTTTTCCACTTTTTTTCTTCATTGACTTCTATGGGGGAATACATGAACGTGCACGTAATATTTGATGTTCTGATTTTTATGCTAGTCAGGTTACCGCTTGCGCAAAATACTTTTTTTATTTTTACTTGTAATATGAGCACAACCCGACTAGCACAAAAGCTTAAAGGGACACTGAACCCAATTTTTTTCTTTCGTGATTCAGATAGAGCATGACATTTTAATCAACTTTCTAATTTACTCCTATTATCATTTTTTCTTTGTTTTCTCTTGCTATCTTTATTTTAAAAGCAGGAATGTAAATCTTAGCAGCCAGCCCATTTTAGGTTCAGCACCATGGATAGCGCTTTCTTTTTGGAGGCTTACATTTACCCACCAATCAGCAAGCATAACCCAGGTTTTCAACCAAAAATGGGCCGGCTCCTATGCATCACAGTCCTGCTTTTGAAATAAAGATAACAAGAGAACGAAGGAAAATTGATAATAGGAGTAAATTAGAAAGTTGCTTAAAATTGCATGTTCTATCTGAATCATGAAAGAACAAATTTGGGTTTAGTGTCCCTTTAACTCTAGCGGAGATTTTGCAATTGCAAAAATGCAATACACAGCACCACTTGTAATGTAGCCTTAAAGAAATACTTCCTTCCAAAGTTAAATTACAGGAAATTTTCACCCGCCTCCACCTCAAAAACATCTCCAAAATTTGTCACTTCCTCACACAAGAAACAACTAAGACTTTAATCCGCTCTCTCATCATTTCCCACCTGGACTGTTGTAACTCAATCTTCTCCGGCCTCGCTTGCTGCCATCTATCTCCCTTACAATCCATATTGAATGCCTCTGCCAGGCTCATCTTCGTTACGCGTTGCTCCTCGTCTTCTGCAGCTCTCTGCCAATCCATTCACTGACTTCCTCTAACCTCCAGAATAAAACATAAAGGGGTCGATTCCCATGACCCACTCTGCTTCAGGTCAGCCTGAAGCAGAAGTTAAGAAGCAGCGGTCATGAGACGAGAAATGCTTGTGCGATGATAAATGCCGACAGCATATGTTGATGGCATTTATCAATGTGCGGCGGACATGATCCGCTACAGTGGATCATGTCCGCTCACACTATAATAAATCAGCCCAAAATCTTGACAAACTTTTAAAGTTCTCAATAACACGGCTCCACCCTATATCTCAGACCTCGTCTCCAGATACTCTCCCTCTCGTCCCCTTCACTCTGCTCACGACCTCCTTTTCTCCTCCTCTTTTGTTACCTCCTCACATTCCCGTCTACAAGACTTCTCCAGACTGGCTCCTATTTTGTGGAACTCTTTGTCTCGCCTTACACGACTCTCCCCTAGTTTTCAAACTTTTAAGTGCTCAAAGACTCTACTGTTCAGAGATGCATATCATATACACTAACATTTTCCTATTTTAGTTCCTCTCCTCTTTTGAGCTATCCCCTGAACCCCCTTTGCATGTAAGCCTATGAGCCTAGCTGCTTTGTAGATCACCTTTGGGAGAGATGATTTGCAATAGTGAAACTCTTGGCAGGGCTCTCTATCCCTTTGTCTCCTATAATTGTCACCTTGCATATTTTGACCCATGTCTTTAGCGCTGTGGAATCTGTGGAATCTGCTGGCGCTCTACAAATAACATAATAATAATTATGTACATTTAAATTGGCAAAATTTGTTTTATATTTTCAAATCTATGTCTGACGCGAGAGGAAAGAGACATGCTATACTTTAATATTATTTCTGTTATTTAAAAATCACTAATTAGTCCCATTGTGTATATCACAAATCCAGCAGGAACTTCTGTAATAAACCACACTGGACTTGTACATGTAGAATTTGGTTTTAGTCCCAACTATTTGTAATATTTCTGAATTGCTATAAAGTATATGCATATATTTTCTGACTCCCTCCTCTTTTTTCTAATAAATGTCACTGTCTGAGCCCCACATGTATAGTGAATTTCCTTTTGTTTTAGCTGCCTTCTGACATATTGTAATGGTTTGTGGGTCTAACAATAAAGTCATTTATTACCAAACTGAAAAGGAAGGAAAATGCTGCAATCTGCAAGTCAGAAATTTAATGACCACTATTGCATGTTGTCACTGTACAGAATACTTTTTACTATCATTGAACTGACATGGTTATGCAAATGTGTGTCACTTGTTTACACAATATCTGCACCAGGGAATTAGTTGCTCCCAGGAGGCAAATGTCAGCCCAAGATTCTCTGTGTACTCATATAATCAAATGGAAATAATGCAGAAATAAAATGACACTTTAAAGAGCCCTAATACTAAATCAACAGAAGATTAGAAAATGTACCTAACACAGCACATAAATGATATAGCTAGTTTTAGACATGTATCTGCAACATTTTAAAGGGGCATTTCAGTAAAAAAAAATTACTAGTGATTCTGCACCTCTATTTGTTTAACAGCATCAAAGGGGTTAACTATATAGACCACTGGTTTTCAAACCTGTCCTCATGCCTCCCCAACAGGCCAGGTTTTTAGCATTACCTTGAATGAGAGCAGGTATAATAACCATGTTTAGTAATCAGCTGATTATTTCACCTGTGCTTCAGTTCAGATATCCTCAAAATGTGGCCTGTTAGTAATGCCTGAGGACAGGTTTGATAAAGATGTACCGTTTAAGACCCACAGAGCACTGCTGGTCCCGAGTGAAAACACGCATGCAGGGGTTAAAACATAAAGGTGCAGGGTCGCAACTCTTAAAATTACATGCTTTAACAAATGGCCCTTTAAAGTTGTTTTCAATCCTAGCATTTGTGAAACACTGGGATTGACCACTGGAACAAATAAAGGGGGCCTTCATTCATACTTCATGCTGAAAGTTCCTTTATTTGTTTCAAACATTCACCCCACTGAGCTACTCGGGCAGCCCACGACAGAACGCTATAAGCTGTGAGGTGATGTTTCCACCTCTTAGCAAATAGCCACGCATTCCAGCAGACGCCAAGCCGGATTTACCGCACAGCTATTGGTTAAGAGTTGAAAACGTCACCTCTCAGCAAAACAGCGTTCTGCCGTGGGCCGTCGTAGCAGCTCAGTGCGGTGAATGCTTGAGACAAATAAAGGAGCTTTCAGTCAGCATGAAGTATTTTATACTTCATGACTGTAAGTCCCCTTTATTTGTTCCTATTGTAAATCCTAGCGTTTCACAAACACTAGGATTGACAATCACTTTAAGGGTGTGAAATGCAGAGACACAGTATAACAATAGATCAGATCTAAAAGCTATGAGTGGGTCTAAAAAAATACAGTTAACGACCGAGAACGTACCCTGTACGTCATCGGTCTGGGAAAGCAGTGGAAGTGATCCTGATCGCTTCCAGACGCTTTCCGGTTATTACAGTGATGCCTCGATATAGAGGCATCCTGCAATAATACCCCTTGGCCATCCGATGCAGAGAGAGCCACTCTGTGACCCTCTCTGCACCGGACATCGATGGCCGGTATCGTTGGTGGGTGGGAGCCGACGTGGGCGGCCATCGATGGGCCCTTTGATGTTGAGGGGGGTGGGATTGTGGGCGGGGGTAGCTGGGGGCACGCACTGGCGCATGCATGTGCACGGGAGGGCAGGGGCGGGCACGTGCACGTGCACTGGGAGGCAGCGGGTGGGAACTGCTACACTACTGCAAATTTGTTGTGAACAGTGGGAAAAAAGGGATGAAGGCAAGGTTTTTTTTTATTATAAAAAATCAGGCAGGGGGTGGGGGGTTGGTCTGTGGGGGGGAAGCTACACTACGGAAAAAAACAAAACAAAAATAAAAACAAATTTTTTTGCAAACTGGGTACTGGCAGTTAGCTGCCAGTACCCAAGATGGCTCCCAATAAGGCAGAGGGGGAGGGAGATTGGGGTTTGGGGGGGTCAAGGAGATTGGGGGCTAAGGGGGGATCCTACACAGCAGCATATGTAAATATGCTAAAAATTAAGAAAATTAAAAGATACCTTTTTATTTTAGTACTGGCAGACTTTCTGTCAGTACTTAAGATGGCGGGACAATTGTGGGGTGGGGAGGGAAGGGAGCTGTTTGGGAGGGATCAAGGGGTGTGATGTGTCAGGTAGGAGGCTGATCTCTACACTAAAGCTAAGATTAACCCTGCAACCTCCCTACAAGCTACCTAATTAACCCCTTCACTGCTGGGCATAATACGGTGTAGCAGCTTTCTAATTACCAAAAAGCAACGCCAAAGCCATATGTGTCTGCTATTTCTGAACAAAGGGGATCCCAGAGAAGCATTTACAACCATTGGTGGCAGAATTGCACAAGCTGTTTGTAAATAATTTTAGTGAGAAACCTAAAGTTTGTGAAAAAGTGAACAATTTTTTTTATTTGATCGCATCTGGCGTTGAAATGGTGGCATGAAATATACCAAAATGGGCCTAGATCAATACTTTGGGTTGTCTACTACACTACACTAAAGCTAAAATTAACCCTACAAACTCCCTAATTAACCCCTTCACTGCTGGGCATAATACACTTGTGGTGCGCAGCGGCATTTAGCAGCTTTCTAATTACCAAAAAGCAACGCCAAAGCCATATATGTCTGCTATTTCTGGACAAATGGGATCCCAGAGAAGCATTTACAACCATTTGTGCCATAATTGCAAAAGCTGTTTGTAAATAATTTTAGTGAGAAACCTAAAATTGTGAAAAATGTTACGTTTTTTTTAGTTTGATCGCATTTGGCAGTGAAATGGTGGCATGAAATGTACCAAAATGGGCCTAGATCAATACTTGGGGTTGTCTACTACACTACACTAAAGCTAAAATTAACACTACAAACTCCCTACATGCTCCCTAATTAACCCCTTCAATGCTGGGCATAATACATGAGTGGTGCACAGTGGCATTTAGCGGCCTTCTAATTACCAAAAAGCAAGCCAAAGCCATATATGTCTGCTATTTCTGAACAAAGGGGATCCCAGAGAAGCGTTTACAACCATTTATGCCATAATTGCACAAATTGTTTGTAAATAATTTCAGTGAGAATCCTAAAGTTTGTGAAAAAGTGAACAATTTTTTTTATTTGATCGCATTTGGCAGTGAAAGGGTGGTATGAAATATACCAAAATGGGCCTAGAAAAAAATATATACATGTCAAGGGATATTCAGGGATTCCTGACAGATATCAGTGTCCCAATGTAACTAGCGCTAATTGTAAAAAAAATGGTTTGGAAATAGCAAAGTGCTACTTGTATTTATTGCCCTACAACTTGCAAAAAAAGCAAAGAACATGTAAACATTGGGTATTTCTAAACTCAGGACAAAATTTAGAAACTATTTAGCATAGGTGTTTTTTAGTGGTTGTAGATTTGTAAGAGATTTTGGGGGTCAAAGTTAGAAAAAGTGTTGTTTTTTTTCCATTTTTTCCTCATATTTTAGAATTTTTTTATAGTAAATTATAAGATATGATGAAAATATTGGTATCTTTTGAAAGTCCATTTAATGATGAGAAAAACGATATATAATATGTGTGGGTACAGTGAATGAGTAAGAGGAAAATTACAGCTAAACAGAAACACCGCAGAAATGTAAAAATAGCCTTGGCCCCAAATGGACAGAAAATGGAAAAGTGCTGTGGTCATTAAGGGGTTAATGCTGGTCTTCTATTAGACAATGGTTGTCCATCTCCCAGGGTGCATTGCAACATGGCAATACTTTTTATTTGGCTCTTTATTTGCATAGTATTTTGGGGTAACATTATGGGGCGCGATCCGATATAGATCGCAGTTTGCGGCGCAAGTGAGGGAACCGGCGTCGCCCGCAGTTTCAGCTCGCAACTCGAGCTATCCCATATAGGTCGCCGTCAGATGCTAACGTGCCGTAAGTCTGACAAACCAGCGATGTCCAGAAATCTGCGTAAGTACAAATTTCTGGCGTCGCCAGTGACTTGCGCCACGTTAGAAACTGCCGGCGCCTATAAAACCTGACTAAAGTCTAAAACACCCGCACTGTCTAACACGCCTCCCTAACATAGCTCGCACTGTCTAACACGCCTCCCTAACATAGCCCGCACTGTCTAACCCTCTATCCGCTATCCCCCCTCACTAGCCTAACAATAAAAAAGCTATTAACCCCTAAACCGCCGCTCCCGTACCCCGCCGCAACCTAATAAAGTTATTAACCCCTAAACCGCCGCTCCCGTACCCCGCCGCCAGCTATATTATATCTATAACCCCCTAAAGTGAGCCCCTAACACCGCCGCCATCTCTATTAAAATTATTAACCCCTAATGTAAGCCCCTTACACCGCCGCCATCTCTATTAAAATGATTAACCCCTAATTTAATCTACCTACCCCGTCGCCAGCTATATTATCTATATTAACCCTAAGTATATTATAGTTAATATAGGTATTACATTATATATATTAACTATATTAACCCTAATTATATTAGGGTTAATATAGTTACTATAGTATTTATATTAACTCTATCTAACCCTAACACCCCTAACTAAATTTATATTAAATTAATCTAATTCATTTATAAACTAAAATATTCCTATTTAAATCTAAATACTTACCTATAAAATAAACCCTAAGATAGCTACAATATAATTAATAATTACATTGTAGCTATGTTAGGGTTAATATTTATTTTACAGGTAAATTGTTAATTATTTTAACTAGGTATAATAGATATTAAATAGTTATTAACTATTTAATATCTACCTAGTTAAAATAATTACCCAATTACCTGTAAAATAAATCCTAACCTAAGTTACAAATACACCTACACTATCAATAAATTTAATAAACTACAAACATCTATCTAAAAATACAATTAAATTAACTAAACTAAATTACAAAAACAAACAAACACTAAATTACAAAAAATAAAAAAAAGATTACAAGATATTTAAGCTAATTACACCTATTCTAAGCCCCCTAATAAAATAATAAACCCCCAAAATAAAAAAAATTCCCTGCCCTATTCTAAATTAAACAAATTTCAAAGCTCTTTACCTTACCAGCCCTTAAAAGGGCCTTTCTCCAACATAGGTGTGTCCGGTCCACGGCGTCATCCTTACTTGTGGGATATTCTCTTCCCCAACAGGAAATGGCAAAGAGCCCAGCAAAGCTGGTCACATGATCCCTCCTAGGCTCCGCCTACCCCAGTCATTCTCTTTGCCGTTGTACAGGCAACATCTCCACGGAGATGGCTTAGAGTTTTTTAGTGTTTAACTGTAGTTTTTCATTATTCAATCAAGAGTTTGTTATTTTCAAATAGTGCTGGTATGTACTATTTACTCAGAAACAGAAAAGAGATGAAGAATTCTGTTTGTATGAGGAAAATGATTTTAGCAACCGTAACTAAAATCCATGGCTGTTCCACACAGGACTGTTGAGAGCAATTAACTTCAGTTGGGGGAACAGTGTGCAGTCTCTTGCTGCTTGAGGTATGACACATTCTAACAAGACGATGTAATGCTGGAAGCTGTCATTTTCCCTATGGGATCCGGTAAGCCATTTTTATTAAGATAGTAAATAAGGGCTTCACAAGGGCTTATTAAGACTGTAGACTTTTTCTGGGCTAAATCGATTCATTATTAACACATATTTAGCCTTGAGGAATCATTTATTCTGGGTATTTTGATTTATATCGGCAGGCACTGTTTTTGACACCTTATTCTTTAGGGGCTTTCCCTAATCATAGTCAGAGCCTCATTTTCGCGCCGGTAATGGCGCACTTGTTTTTGAGGACAGCATGGCATGCAGCTGCATGTGTGTGGAGCTCTGATACATAGAAAAGTCTTTCTGAAGGCATCATTTGGTATCGTATTCCCCTTTGGGCTTGGTTGGGTCTCAGCAAAGCAGATTCCAGGGACTGTAAAGGGGTTAAATATAAAAACGGCTCCGGTTCCGTTATTTTAAGGGTTAAAGCTTCCAAATTTGGTGTGCAATACTTTTAAGGCTTTAAGACACTGTGGTGAAATTTTGGTGAATTTTGAACAATTCCTTCATACTTTTTCGCAATTGCAGTAATAAAGTGTGTTTAGTTTAAAATTTAAAGTGACAGTAACGGTTTTATTTTAAAACGTTTTTTGTGCTTTGTTATCAAGTTTATGCCTGTTTAACATGTCTGAACTACCAGATAGATTGTGTTCTGAATGTGGGGAAATCAAGGTTCCTTCTCATTTAACTATATGTATTTTATGTCATAAAAAATTTAGTAAAAATGATGCCCAAGATGATTCCTCAAGTGAGGGGAGTAAGCATGGTACTGCATCATCCCCTACTTCGTCTACACCAGTCTTGCCCATACAGGAGGCCCCTAGTACATCTAGTGCGCCAATACTCCTTACTATGCAACATTTAACGGCTGTAATGGATAACTCTATCAAAAACATTTTAGCCAATATGCCCACTTATCAGCGAAAGCGCGACTGCTCTGTTTTAGAAAATTCTGTAGAGCATGAGAACGCTGATGATATGGTTTCTGAAGGGCCCCTACACCAGTCTGAGGGGGCCAGGGAGGTTTTGTCTGAGGGAGAAATTTCAGATTCAGGAAACATTTCTCAACAAGCTGAACCTGATGTGATTAATTTTAAATTTAAGTTGGAACATCTCCGCGCTCTGCTTAAGGAGGTGTTATCCAATTTGGATGATTGTGATTATCTGGTCATTCCAGAACCACTATGTAAAATAGAAAAGTTCTTAGAGGCCCCGGGGCCCCCCGAAGCTTTTCCTATATCCAAGCGGGTGGCGTACATTGTTAGTAAAGAATGGGACAGGCCCGGTATACCTTTAGTACCTTCCCCCATATTTATAATATTGTTTTCCTATAGTCGACCCCAGAAAGGACTGATGGCAGACAGTCCCCAAGGTCGAGGGGGCGGTTTCTACTCTACACAAGCGCGCCACTATACCCATAGAAGATAGTGTGCTTTCCAAGATCCTATGGATAAAAAATTAGAAGGTCTGCTAAAGATGTTTGTTCAGCAAGGTTCCCTTCTACATCCAATTGCATGCATTGTCCCTGTCACTGCAGCCGCGTGTTTCTAGTTTGATGAGCTAGGAAAGGCGATTATTAGTAATTCTTCTTCTTATGAGGAGATTATGGACAGAATTCGTGCTCTTAAATTGGCTAATTCTTTCACCCTAGACGCCACCTTGCAATTGGCTAGGTTAGCGGCGAAAAAATTCTGGGTTTTGCTATTGTGGCGCAGTGCGCTTCGGGTAAAATCTTGGACAGCGGATGCGTCTTCCAAGAACAAATTGCTTGACATTCCTTTCAAGGGGAAAACACTCTTTGGCCCTGACTTGAAAGAGATTATCTCTGATATCACTGGGGGCAAGGGCCACGCCCTTCCTCGGGATAGGTCTTTTCAAGACCAAAAATAAACCTAAGTTTAAGCAGGAAGGTAATACTTCTCAAGCCAATCCAGCCTGGAGACCTATGCAAGGCTGGAACATAGGAAAGCAGGCCAGGAAACCTGCCACTGCTACCAAGACAGCATGGAATGCGGGCCCCCGATCCGGGACCGGATCTGGTGGGGGGCAGACTCTCTCTCTTCGCTCAGGCTGGGGCAAGAGATGTTCTGGATCCTTGGGCGTTAGAAATAGTCTCCCAAGGTTATTCTCTGGAGTTCAAGGGGCTTCCTCCTAGGGGGAGGTTCCACAGGTCTCAGTTGTCTTCAGACCACATAAGAAGACAGGCATTCTTACATTGGGTAAAAGACCTGCTAAAAATGGGAGTGATTCATCCTGTTCCATTAGGAGAACAAGGGATGGGGTTCTACTCCAATCTGTTCATAGTTCCCAAAAAAGAGGGAACGTTCAGACCAATCTTCGATCTCAAGATCTTGAACAAGTTTCTCAAGGTTCCATCGTTCAAGATGGAAACCATTCGAACACTTCTTCCTTCCATCCAGGAAGGTCAATTCATGACCAAGGTGGATTTCAAGGATGCGTATCTACATATTCCTATCCACAAGGAACATTATCGGTTCCTAAGGTTTGCATTCTTGGACAAGCATTTCCAGTTCGTGGCGTTTTCTTTCGGATTAGCCACTGCTCCTAGGTTTTTCTCATAGGTACTAGGGTCCCTTCTGGCGGTGCTAAGACCAAGGGGCATTGCTGTAGTACCTTACTTGGACGACATTCTGATTCGAGCGTCGTCCCTTCCTCAAGTATAGGCTCACACGGACATTGTCCTGGCCTTTCTCAGATCTCACGGATGGAAAGTGAACGTGGAAAAGAGTTCTCTATCTCCGTCAACGAGGGTTCCCTTCTTGGGAACTATAATAGACTCCTTAGAAATGAGGATTTTTCTGACAGAAGCCAGAAAAACAAAACTTCTAGACTCTTGTCGGATACTTCATTCCGTTCCTCTTCCTTCCATAGCGCAGGGCATGGAAGTGATAGGTTTGATGGTAGCGGCACTGGACATAGTTCCTTTTGTGCGCATTCATCTAAGACCATTACAACTGTTCATGCTCAGTCAGTGGAATGGGGACTATTCAGACTTGTCTCCGAAGATTCAAGTAAATCAGAGGACCAGAGACTCATTCCGTTGGTGGCTGTCCCTGGACAACCTGTCACAAGGGATGACCTTCTGCAGACCAGAGTGGGTCATTGTCACGACCGACGCCAGTCTGATGGGCTGGGGCGCGGTCTGGGGATCCCTGAAAGCTCAGGGTCTTTGGTCTCGGGTAGACTCTCTTCTACCGATAAATATTCTGGAACTGAGAGCGATATTCAATGCTCTCAAAGCTTGGCCTCAGCTAGCGAGGGCCAAGTTCATACATCAACCATCAGGGGGGAACAAGGAGTTCCCTAGCGATGGAAGAAGTGACCAAAATCATTCTATGGGCGGAGTCTCACTCCTGCCACCTGTCTGCTATCCACATCCCAGGAGTGGAAAATTGGGAAGCGGATTTTCTGAGTCGTCAGACATTGCATCCGGGGGAGTGGGAACTCCATCCGGAAATCTTTGCCCAAGTCACTCAACCGTGGGGCATTCCAGACATGGATCTGATGGCCTCTCGTCAGAACTTTAGAGTTCCTTACTACGGGTACAGATCCAGGGATCCCAAGGCGGCTCTAGTGGATGCACTAGTAGCACCTTGGACCTTCAAACTAGCTTATGTGTTCCCGCCGTTTCCTCTCATCCCCAGGCTGGTAGCCAGGATCAATCAGGAGAGGGCGTCGGTGATTTTGATAGCTCCTGCGTGGCCACGCAGGACTTGGTATGCAGATCTGGTGAATATGTCATCGGCTCCACCATGGAAGCTACCTTTGAGACGAGACCTTCTTGTTCTAGGTCCGTTCGACCCACTCCAGCTGACTGCTTGGAGATTGAACGCTTGATTTTATCAAAGCGAGGGTTCTCAGATTCTGTTATTAATACTCTTGTTCAGGCCTGAAAGCCTGTAACCAGAAAAATTACCACATAATTTGGTATATCTGTTGGTGTGAATCTGCAGGATTCCCTTGGGACAAGGTTAAGATTCCTAAGAGTCTATCCTTCCTTCGAGAAGGATTGGAAAAAGGATTATCTGCAAGTTCCTTGATGGGACAGATTTCTGCCTTGTCCGTGTTACTTCACAAAAAGCTGGCAGCTGTGCCAGATGTTCTAGCCTTTGTTCAGGCTCTGGTTAGAATCAAGCCTGTTTACAAAATTTTGACTCCTACTTGGAGTCTCAACCTAGTTCTTTCAGTTCTTCAGGGGGTTCCGTTTGAACCCTTACATTCCGTTGATATTAAGTTATTATCTTGGAAAGTTTGTTTTTGGTTGCAATTTCTTCTGCTAGAAGAGTTTCAGAATTATCTGCTCTGCAGTGTTCTTCTCCTTATCTGGAGTTCCATGCAGATAAGGTGGTTTTGCGTACTAAACCTGGTTTTCTTCCAAAAGTTGTTTCTAAAAAAGACATTAACCAGGAGATAGTTGTACCTTTCTTTGTGTCCTAATCCAGTTTCAAAGAAGGAACGTTTGTTGCACAACTTGAATGTAGTTCGTGCTCTCAAATTTTACTTAGCAGCTACTAAGGATTTCAGACAAACTTTGTCTTTGTTTGTTGTTTATTTTGGTAAACGGAGAGGTCAAAAAGCAACTTCTACCTCTCTCTCCTTCTGGATTAAAAGCATTATCCGATTGGCTTATGAGACTGCCGGACGGCAGCCTCCTGAAAGAATCACAGCTCACTCCACTAGGGCTGTGGCTTCCACATGGGCCTTCAAGAACGAGGCTTCTGTTGATCAGATATGTAGGGCAGCGACTTGGTCTTCACTGCACACTTTTACCAAATTTTACAAGTTTGATACTTTTGCTTCTTCTGAGGCTATTTTTGGGAGTAAGGTTTTGCAAGCCGTGGTGCCTTCCATTTAGGTGACCTGATTTGCTCCCTCCCTTCATCCGTGTCCTAAAGCTTTGGTATTGGTTCCCACAAGTAAGGATGACGCCGTGGACCGGACACACCTATGTTGGAGAAAACAGAATTTATGTTTACCTGATAAATTTCTTTCTCCAACGGTGTGTCCGGTCCACGGCCCGCCCTGGTTTTTTTTTTTAATCAGGTCTGATAATTTATTTTCTTTAACTACAGTCACCACAGTACCATATGGTTTCTCCTATGCAAATATTCCTCCTTAACGTCGGTCGAATGACTGGGGTAGGCGGAGCCTAGGAGGGATCATGTGACCAGCTTTGCTGGGCTCTTTGCCATTTCCTGTTGGGGAAGAGAATATCCCACAAGTAAGGATGACGCCGTGGACCGGACACACCGTTGGAGAAAGAAATTTATCAGGTAAACATAAATTCTGTTTTTGTGGGGCATGCCCCAAAGAATTCAGCTCTTTTGCATACAACAAATACAATCCCCCCCCCCCCATTACAACCCACCACCCACATACCCCTATTCTAAAACCACCCAAACCCCCCTTAAAAAAGCCTAACACTACCCCCCTGAAGATCTCCCTACCTTGTCTTCACCACACCGGGCCGAACTCCTGATCCGATCCGGGCGATGTCTTCCTCCAAGCGGCAAAGAAGAATTATTCCTCCGGCGATGTCTTCCTCCAAGCGGCAAAGAAGAATTCTTCCTCCGGCGACGTCTTCCTCCAAGCGGCAGCAAAGTCTTCATTCTTCCGGCGGCATCTTCAATCTTCTTTCTTCGCTCCGCGGAGCATCCATCCTGGCCGACTGCTGTACTTGGAATGAGGTACCTTTAAATGACGTCATCCAAGATGGCGTCCGCCGAATTCCGATTGGCTGATAGGATTCTATCAGCCAATCGGAATTAAGTTAGAAAAATCTGATTGGCTGATTGAATCAGCCAATCAGATTCAAGTTCAATCCGATTGGCTGATCCAATCAGCCAATCAGATTGAGCTCGCATTCTATTGGCTGTTCCGATCAGCCAATAGAATGCAAGCTCAATCTGATTGGCTGTTCGGATCAGCCAATCGGATTGAACTTGAATCTGATTGGCTGATTCAATCAGCCAATCAGATTTTTCTAACTTAATTCCGATTGGCTGATAGAATCCTATCAGCCAATCGGAATTCGGCGGACGCCATCTTGGATGACGTCATTTAAAGGAACCTCATTCCAAGTACAGCAGTCGGCCAGGATGGATGCTCCGCGGCGGCGGAGCGAAGAAAGAAGATTGAAGATGCCGCCGGAAGAATGAAGACTTTGCTGCCGCTTGGAGGAAGACGTCGCCGGAGGAAGAATTCTTCTTTGCCGCTTGGAGGAAGACATCGCCGGAGGAAGAATTCTTCTTTGCCGCTTGGAGGAAGACATCGCCCGGATCGGATCAGGAGTTCGGCCCGGTGTGGTGAAGACAAGGTAGGGAGATCTTCAGGGGGGTAGTGTTAGGCTTTTTTAAGGGGGGTTTGGGTGGTTTTAGAATAGGGGTATGTGGGTGGTGGATTGTAATGGGGGGGGGGGGATTGTATTTGTTGTATGCAAAAGAGCTGAATTCTTTGGGGCATGCCCCACAAAAGGCCCTTTTAAGGGCTGGTAAGGTAAAGAGCTTTGAAATTTGTTTAATTTAGAATAGGGCAGGGAATTTTTTTTATTTTGGGGGTTTATTATTTTATTAGGGGGCTTAGAATAGGTGTAATTAGCTTAAATATCTTGTAATCTTTTTTTTATTTTTTGTAATTTAGTGTTTTTTTTTTTTTTGTAATTTAGTTTAGTTAATTTAATTGTATTTTTAGATAGATGTTTGTAGTTTATTAAATGTATTGATAGTGTAGGTGTATTTGTAACTTAGGTTAGGATTTATTTTACAGGTAATTGGGTAATTATTTTAACTAGGTAGATATTAAATAGTTAATAACTATTTAATATCTATTATACCTAGTTAAAATAATTAACAATTTACCTGTAAAATAAATATTAACCCTAACATAGCTACAATGTAATTATTAATTATATTGTAGCTATCTTAGGGTTTGTTTTATAGGTAAGTATTTAGATTTAAATAGGAATATTTTAGTTTATAAATGAATTAGATTAATTTAATATAAATTTAGTTAGGGTTAGATAGAGTTAATATAGTTAATATAAATACTATAGTAACTATATTAACCCTAATATAATTAGGGTTAATATAGTTAATATATATAATGTAATACCTATATTAACTATAATATACTTAGGGTTAATATAGATAATATAGCTGGCGGCGGGGTAGGTAGATCAAATTAGGGGTTAATCATTTTAATAGAGATGGCGGCGGTGTAAGGGGCTTACATTAGGGGTTAATAATATTAATATAGCTGGCGGCGGTATAGGGGGATTAGATTAGGGGTTAATAATTTTTATATAGGTGGCGGCGGTGTAAGGGGTCAGATTAGGGGATAGATAAGGTAGATGGCGGCGGTTTTAGGGGCTCACAGTAGGGGGTTAGTTTATGTAGATGGCGGCGGGGTCCGGGAGCGGCGGTTTAGGGGTTAATAACTTTATTAGGGATTTCGGGGGGGGATCGCGGTTGACAGGGAGATAGACATTGCGCATGCGTTAGGTGTTAGGTTTATTTTAGAAGATCGCGGTTGACAGGGAGATAGACATTGCGCATGCGTTAGGTGTTAGGTTTATTTTCTAGTTAGTTTAGGGAGTTACGGGGCTCCAATAGTCAGCGTAAGGCTTCTTACGGCTGCTTTTTGTGGCGAGGTGAAAATGGAGTAAGTTTTCTCCATTTTCGCCACGTAAGTCCTTACGCTGCATATTGGATACCAAACTGCGATGGTTTGGTATACCTGCCTATGGCCCAAAAAACTACGGGCGACGGCAGAAATATACGCGCGTAACTTCTAGGTTACGCCGTATATAGGATACCAAATCAGCGTAAATATTAGCGTCGCCGGCTTTTGCGGGCGACGCTTTATATCGGATCGACCCCATGGTGTTTTACAGAACATTCATTAGTATTGTATGCCACCCTTAAAAGGACATTTAACACCTTGTAATTACAGAAATGTTCTGCAGTCTTCCAATAAATTAACATATCAGCAAAGTCTGAACTCTATAAGAAGAGAGTAACACCTTGTTTGCTGCAATTGTTTGTCACGCTCCACCCATTATTTCCTTATTTGCCAGGAGCCAAACCTAACAAGTCTGGAGGTGACAAGGCTTGCCACTGTCATTGTGTTTACAAAATCTCCATGGTTTGATAGTGTCAGAAAAGATAACCAACTGCAAATTAAGGAGAGATAGGTGGCAGGGTTAGGCTTGTGAAGCTTGCTATGTGCTCTTTTAGTTTTAGGACTGGAAATGGAAAATCTTTTTTTTTTTTTTTTTTTTAACCATTAAATTACACGAAAAGGGGGCAAAATAAATAATGAACGTATTGGGCAACATTGTTTTACTTTACACAGTTAAAGATTTTACATTACAATCTCAAAGGCCTAGATTTAGAGTTTGGCGGTAGCCGTGAAAACCAGCGTTAGAGGCTCCTAACGCTGGTTTTAGGCTACCGCCGGTATTTGGAGTCAGTCAAAAAAGGGTCTAACGCTCACTTTTCAGCCGCGACTTTTCCATACCGCAGATCCCCTTACGTAAATTGCGTATCCTACCTTTTCAATGGGATCTTTCTAACTCCGGTATTTAGAGTCGTGTCTGAAGTGAGCGTTAGAATTCTAACGACAAAACTCCAGCCGCAGAAAAAAGTCAGTAGTTAAGAGCTTTCTGGGCTAACGCCGGTTTATAAAGCTCTTAACTACTGTGCTCTAAAGCCTGGTTTCTCTACAGCTGGGCCGTGGCCCAGTACCGGGCCGTGATAGCCCTGCTGGTGGGCCCCAACCTGTCATGCCCCCACTGCACACTCTTACCCCACTGCTCACCTGGGGCAGACTGATACCAATCAAGGCCCCAGGAAAACTTTCTCACACTGACCAAAATGTATTAAATTTTATGCAAATGAACATGGTAGCCTCCCTGCCCTGCCCCCAACAGGCCCCTCAACCTCCAGAGCCAGGACCCCCAACATTAAGGTCCAGAGAAAGGGCACCCAACCTCCAGGGCCAGACCCCACACTCCATGGCCCTCAAAGCGACAGACCCCCGCCAGGGCCCCCACTAAACCCACACTTTTTTTGCTTAGTTACTGATAGGGCAACTGAGAACTCCAGCTTAATGAATGCACCAGGATCCGCGGAGATGCCATTTGTGGGCCCCCCTACTTGCTGGTCCCTCGGCCCAGGTCCTATTTGCCTGGCTGATCAGCCTACCCCTGCTGCTCACTATATATATATATATATATATATATATATATAAAACTACCGGGCCCTGGACATGTCTAGCTAAAACTTACTGGGCCTTGAGGTCACTTTGGTTGAGAACCACTGCTCTAAAGTACACTAACACCCATAAACTACCTATGTACCCCTAAACCGAGGCCCCCCCACATCGCCGACACTCGATTACATTTTTTTAACTCCTAATCTGCCGACCGCCACCTACGTTATACTTATGTACCCCTAATCTGCTGCCCCTAACACCGCCGACCCCTATATTATATTTATTAACCCCTAACCTGCCCCCCACAACGTCGCAGCCAGCTACCTACACTTATTAACCCCTAATCTGCCGTCCGCACGCCGCCGCCAGCTACATTATAGCTATGTACCCCTAATCTGCTGCCCCTAACACCGCCGACCCCTATATTATATTTATTAACCCCTAATCTGCCCTCCCTAACATCGCCAACACCTAACTTCAATTATTAACCCCTAATCTGCCGACCGAATCTCGCCGCTATTCTAATAAATGTATTAACCCCTAAAGCTAAGTCTAACCCTAACACTAACACCCCCCTAACTTAAATATAATTTTAATCTAACGAAATTAATTAACTCTTATTAAATAAATTATTCCTATTTAAAGCTAAATACTTACCTGTAAAATAAATCCTAATATAGCTACAATATAAATTATAATTATATTATAGCTATTTTAGGATTAATATTTATTTTACAGGTAACTTTGTATTTAAAATAAAAAAGAACTAAGTTACAAAAAATAAAAAAATATTTACAAACATAAGGAAAATATTACAACAATTTTAAACTAATTACACCTACTCTAAGCCCCCTAATAAAATAACAAAGCCCCCCAAAATAAAAAAATGCCCTACCCTATTCTAAATTACTAAAGTTCAAAGCTCTTTTACCTTACCAGCCCTGAACAGGGCCCTTTGCGGGGCATGCCCCAAGAAATTCAGCTCTTTTTCCTGTAAAAAAACACATACAATACCCCCCCCCCAACATTACAACCCACCACCCACATACCCCTAATCTGACCCAAACCCCCCTTAAATAAACCTAACACTAAGCCCCTGAAGATCTTCCTACCTTATCTTCACCATACCAGGTATCACCGATCCGTCCTGGCTCCGATATCTTCATCTAAGCCCAAGCGGGGGCTAGACATCCATCATCCGACGGCTGAAGAAGTCCAGAAGAGGCTCCAAATTCTTCATCCTATCCGGGAAGAAGAGTAGATCCGGACCAGCAACCATCTTCTTCCAAGCGGCATCTTCTATCTTCATCCGATGAGGACCGGCTCCATCTTGAAGACCTCCACCGCGGACCCATCTTCTTCCGACGACGACTTCCCGACGAATGACGGTTCCTTTAAGGGACGTCATGCAAGATGGCGTCCCTCGAATTCCGATTGGCTGATAGGATTCTATCAGCCAATCGGAATTAAGGTAGGAAAATTCTGATTGGCTGATGGAATCAGCCAATCAGAATCAAGTTCAATCCGATTGGCTGATTCAATCAGCCAATCAGATTGAGCTCGCATTCTATTGGCTGTTCCGATCAGCCAATAGAATGCGAGCTCAATCTGATTGGCTGATCGGATCAGCCAATCGGATTGAACTTGATTCTGATTGGCTGATTCCACTTGCCACTGTCATTGTGTTTACAAAATCTCCATGGTTTGATAGTGTCAGAAAAGATAACCAACTGCAAATTAAGGAGAGATAGGTGGCAGGGTTAGGCTTGTGAAGCTTGCTATGTGCTCTTTTAGTTTTAGGACTGGAAATGGAAAATCTTTTTTTTTTTTTTTTTTTAACCATTAAATTACACGAAAAGGGGGCAAAATAAATAATGAACGTATTGGGCAACATTGTTTTACTTTACACAGTTAAAGATTTTACATTACAATCTCAAAGGCCTAGATTTAGAGTTTGGCGGTAGCCGTGAAAACCAGCGTTAGAGGCTCCTAACGCTGGTTTTAGGCTACCGCCGGTATTTGGAGTCAGTCAAAAAAGGGTCTAACGCTCACTTTTCAGCCGCGACTTTTCCATACCGCAGATCCCCTTACGTAAATTGCGTATCCTGTCTGGACTTCTTCAGCCGTCGGATGATGGATGTCTAGCCCCCGCTTGGGCTTAGATGAAGATATCGGAGCCAGGACGGATCGGTGATACCTGGTATGGTGAAGATAAGGTAGGAAGATCTTCAGGGGCTTAGTGTTAGGTTTATTTAAGGGGGGTTTGGGTTAGATTAGGGGTATGTGGGTGGTGGGTTGTAAATGTTGGGGGGGGGGTATTGTATGTTTTTTTTTACAGGAAAAAGAGCTGAATTTCTTGGGGCATGCCCCGCAAAGGGCCCTGTTCAGGGCTGGTAAGGTAAAAGAGCTTTGAACTTTAGTAATTTAGAATAGGGTAGGGCATTTTTTTATTTTGGGGGGCTTTGTTATTTTATTAGGGGGCTTAGAGTAGGTGTAATTAGTTTAAAATTGTTGTAATATTTTTCTTATGTTTGTAAATATTTTTTTATTTTTTGTAACTTAGTTCTTTTTTATTTTTTGTACTTTAGTTAGTTTATTTCATTGTAGTTATTTGTAGGTATTGTATTTAATTAATTTATTGATAGTGTAGTGTTAGGTTTAATTGTAGGTAATTGTAGGTATTTTATTTAATTTATTTATTGATAGTGTAGTGTTAGGTTTAATTGTAACTTAGGTTAGGATTTATTTTACAGGTAATTTTGTAATTATTTTAACTATTTTAGCTATTAAATAGTTCTTAACTATTTAATAGCTATTGTACCTGGTTAAAATAAATACAAAGTTACCTGTAAAATAAATATTAATCCTAAAATAGCTATAATATAATTATAATTTATATTGTAGCTATATTAGGATTTATTTTACAGGTAAGTATTTAGCTTTAAATAGGAATAATTTATTTAATAAGAGTTAATTAATTTCGTTAGATTGAAATTATATTTAAATTAGGGGGGTGTTAGTGTTAGGGTTAGACTTAGCTTTAGGGGTTAATACATTTATTAGAATAGCGGTGAGCTCCAGTCGGCAGATTAGGGGTTAATGTTTGAAGTTAGGTGTCGGCGATGTTAGGGAGGGCAGATTAGGGGTTAATACTATTTATTATAGGGTTAGTGAGGCGGATTAGGGGTTAATGACTTTATTATAATAGCGGTGCGGTCCGGTCGGCAGATTAGGGGTTAATAAGTGTAGGCAGGTGGAGGCGACGTTGTGGGGGCAGATTAGGGGTTAATAAATATAATATAGGGGTCGGCGGTGTTAGGGGCAGCAGATTAGGGGTACATAGGGATAATGTAAGTAGCGGCGGTTTACGGAGCGGCAGATTAGGGGTTAAAAATAATATGCAGGGGTCAGCGATAGCGGCAGAATAGGGGTTAATAAGTGTAAGGTTAGGGGTGTTTAGACTCGGGGTACATGTTAGAGTGTTAGGTGCAGACGTAGGAAGTGTTTCCCCATAGCAAACAATGGGGCTGCGTTAGGAGCTGAACGCGGCTTTTTTGCAGGTGTTAGTTTTTTTTCCAGCTCAAACAGCCCCATTGTTTCCTATGGGGGGATCGTGCACGAGCACGTTTTTGTGGCTGGCCGCGTCCGTAAGCAACTCTGGTATCGAGAGTTGAAGTTGCGTTAAATATGCTCTACGCTCCTTTTTTGGAGCCTAACACAGCCATTCTGTGGACTCAAAATACCAGAGTTATTTTAAAGGTGCGGCCAGAAAAAAGCCAGCGTTAGCTACTTGGGTCATTACCGACAAAACTCTAAATCTAGCCGAAAGTGTTTAATGTCCCTTTAAGCTGTTTATGTGCAGCACATGGTGTTTTGCTGTTATAGTGTAGCATTTGGCTGCGTTCACATGCTTCTATTAAAGGCAAATTACACTCCAACTATAATTCCCCTAAAAACTTTGAATTATATAAAAAAGGGGCAATGACAGTTTAATATGTTTTCAAAGGAACGTATTTATAGGCAGATGTTGTGTTTCATTGTTGATATAGTATGTGCTTGTATAAAAATGACATACAGGGGCATATTTATCAAGCTCCGTACGGAGCTTGATGCCCCGAAACAGAAGTTATGAGGCTGCGGACAGAAATCGCCAGAAATCAACTCGATTGAATATGATCAGGTTGATTGACACCCCCTGCTAGCGGCTGCAAATCTGCAGGGGGGCGGCATTGCACATTCACAAGAACTGCTGGTGCAATGATAAATGCCGAGAGCGTATGCTGTCGGCATTTATCGATGTGCAGCGGACATGATCTGCAATATAGGATCATGTCCGCTCGCACAATCATAAATATGTCCCATTGTCAGTACATGGTTGTCTTATGTTATTGTATATAGCATATGACTGTGATTACACTGAGGTCCCCTCAATGGTACTCATCCACAATGTGGTCTGGTTCAGAGTTAAAGGGACACTAAAACCAATTTTTTTCTTTCATGGCTCAGATAGAGCATGCAATTTAAAGCAACTTTCTAATTTACTCCTACAATCAATGTTTCTTTGTTCTCTTGCTATCTTTATTTGAAAAAGCAAGAATGTAAAGTTTACGAGCTGGCCAATTTTTAATTCAGCACCTAGATTACCTTGCTGATTGGTGGCTCCTTTGCTTAGATTCCTGCTTTGTCAAATAAAGATAGCAAGAAAACAAGGAACATTTGATAATAGGAGCTAATCAGAATGTTGCTTAAAATTGCCTGCTCTATTTGAATCATGAAAGTTTAATTTTGAATAGATTATTCCTTTAACCTCCTGAAAACATCAAAATAATCATAATCTGAGTTATTAATCTCTCAATTTAATTTTCCATAAAAAAAAATGCTAAGGTTTAATGACAAATAAAATGGTGATTTCTTGGGTTTAGTGATTACTAGGTATGAGCACTCATGGTTTATGTTAGCGAACAAATGCCGAATAGCATTCAGCTATTTTCTGAGCCAAATTTTTTTTCAGGTGAATGTGCAACACATTGAAATCAGTGCAAATCCAGGGGTTAGTATGTTGCAATATCGCAAGAAGAAATCCAACTGCGAAAAGAGCCGAATGCTTTTGGTGGCAACCATATTCGGTCTTTGTTCGCTAACAAAACCCCTGAGTGCACAAACCCAATGATTACATCACAGGATGAAGCATCTGTAGGTTGACTGATTCATTTTAATTGTGTGTAATTTAGTGATGCTAATAGGTGACGTGTGTGCAATTAACCTGTTGTGCATCAAATCCAGATGTGTGTATGTCTCTTAAAGGGATTTGAACAATGGTATTATCAGTGCACATGTGTTTATTGTGTCATTTTGCTAATTTTTATTAGTGTAAAGATGTTTTTTATTACTTTTTTAACTTTAATTGATTGAGCAGTTTTGTTTTATTTTTGTTTGGTGACTGATTTCTAACGTCACCCAGTATGGTGGTGAGTGATTTCTGTGTTATTGTCCTAAGTACAAAACCATTATTACATTCCCTTAATTTTTGGGGTACTCAGCAATAAGTAAAAAAAAGTGTTGTCCTAAGTTTATCAAGTCCTTTTAGCTGTGGAATTTGATAAATGACATTGGCTCTATAAATTAGTCATTAAATATCAAGAATGTAGATTGTGATCATCCAGACAGCACTGGCACTTTGTTAAGTATGGGGCCATTTTTCACTGAACCGATAATAAAAAAAAGTGCTGCGTATAATCAATAAAAATGGCTGATCTGCCGCTCTTAAATAGACAGTAAATTAAAAATTAAACTTAAATTGATTGGATAGAGCATGACATTTAAAGAACTTTCCAATTTACTTCTATTATCAATTTTGCTTAGTTTTCTTGATATCCTTTGTTAAATAGTAATCCTAGATGAGCTCAGGAGCGTCTTTAGCCATCTGGCAGTAGTAGTTGCAACATTGTTTCTAGCAATGTTATAGATAGTAACAAACACTGCTGCTATAGACAGCAATAGACATGTGCACACTTCTAACTTCCTATCAGCCTATCTAGTTTTCAATAAAGGATGCCAAAAGAGCAAAGCAATTTTGATAATATAAGTAAATTGGAAAATTGTTTTAAATTATGTGCTGTATCTGAACCATGAGAGTTTAATTTTGACTTTACTGTTCCTTTAAAATACAGATCAAACTGCAGATTGTGATAAACCACCAAATCAAGAGTAGTCTCTCACATCATAAGGTTTCACATCCCTGTGTTATACATTGGTTTTAAAACTATACGGCTAGATTACGAGTTTTTGTCGGTAAGGCTTGTGGTGCTAACAAGCCTTTTTTTCCCACCGCTCCCTTAAGACAACGCTGGTATTACAGGTTTTTTTAAACCTGGCGTTAGCCGCAAAAAGGTGAGCGTAGATCAAAATTTAGCTCCACATCTCACCTCAATACCAGAGTTGCTTAAGTCAGCGGTGAGCTGGCTAAACGTGCTTGTGCACGATTTCCCCATAGGAAACAATGGGGCTGAGCTGGCTGCAAAAAAGCAGCGTTCCATTGTTTCCTATGGGGAAAGTAATTTTATGTCTGCACCTAACACCCTAACATGAACCCAGAGTCTAAACACCCCTAATATTACACTTATTAACCCCTAATCTGCCGCCCCGCTATCGCTGACACCTACATTATATTATTAACCCCTAATCTGCCGCTCCAGACACCGCCGCCACCTACATTATCCCTATGAACCCCTAATCTGCTGCCCCTAACATTGCAAACACCTACATTATATTTATTAACCCCTTACCTGCCCCTCAATGTCGCTGCAACTATATTAAATTTATTAACCCCTAATCTGCCGCAGCCGCCAACGTCGCCGCCACTATTATAAATGTATTAACCCCTAAACCTAAGTCTAATCCTAAACCTAATCCCCTCTAATTTAAATATAATTTAAATTAAACAAAATAAATTTACCATCATTAAATAAATTATTCCTATTTAAAACTAAATACTTACCGATAAAATAAACCATAAAATAGCTACAATATAACTAATAGTTACATTGTAGCTAGCTTAGGATTTATATTTATTTTACAGGCAACTTTGTATTTATTTTAACTAGGTAGAATAGTTATTAAATAGTTATTAACTATTTAATAACTTCCTAGTTAAAATTAAGACAAATATACCTGTAAAATAAATCCTAACCTAAGTTACAATTACACCTAACACTACACTATCATTAAACTAATTACCTAAACTACCTACAATTAATTACAATTAAATTAAATTATGAAAAAAACCACTAAATTACAGAGAAAAAAAAGAATTACAAGAATTTTAAAATAATTACACCTAATCTAATCCCCCTAATAAAATAATAATAAAAAAAAATAATAAAATTCCCTACCCTATACTAAATTACAAATAGCCCTTAAAAGGACCTTTTGCAGGGCATTGCCCCAAAGTAATCAGCTTTTTCACCTGTAAAAAAATACAATACCCCCCAACATTAAAACCCACCACCCACACACCCAACCCTACTCTAAAACCCACCCAATCCCCCCTTAAAAAAACCTAACACTACCCCCCTGAAGATCTCCCTACCTTGAGCCATCTTCATCCAGCCGGGCACAAGTGGACCTCCAGAGGGGCAGAAGTCTTCATCCTATCCGGGCAGAAGAGGTCCTCCAAGCGGCAGAAGTCTTCATCCAGGTGGAGTGTGGCGGATCCATCTTCAATCCAGCTGACGCGTAGCCATCCTCTTCCATCGACGTCCTAACGAAGAATGAAGGTTCCTTTAAATGATGTCATCCAAGATGGTGTCCCTTGAATTCTGATTGGCTGATAGGATTCTATAAGCCAATCGAAATTAAGGTAGGAAAAATCCTATTGCCTGATCCAATCAGCCAATAGGATTGAAGTTCAATCCTATTGGCTGATTAAATCAGCCAATAGGATTTTTCCTACCTTCATTCCGATTGGCTGATAGAATCCTATCAGCCAATCAGAATTCAAGGGGCGCCATCTTGGATGACGTCATTTAAAGGAACCTTCATTCTTCGTTAGGACGTTGATGGAAGAGGATGGCTCCACGTCAGCTGGATTGAAGATGGATCCACTCCGTTCTGGATGGATGAAGATAGAAGATGCCGCCTGGACCTCTTCTGCCCGGATCGGATGAAGACTTCTGCCCCTCTGGAGGTCCACTTGTGCCCGGCTGGGTGAAGGCGGCTCAAGGTAGGGAGATCTTCAGGGGGGTAGTGTTAGGTTTATTTAAGGGGGGATTGGGTGGGTTTTAGAGTAGGGTTGAATGTGTGGTTGGTGGGTTTTAATGTTGGGGGGTGGGTATTGTATTTTTTTTACTGGTGAAAGAGCTGATTACTTTGGGGCAATGCCCCGCAAAAGGTCCTTTTAAGGGCTATTTGTAATTTAGTATAGGGTAGGGAATTTTATTATTTTGGGGGTCTTTTTTATTTTATTAGGGGGATTAGATTAGGTGTAATTAGTTTAAAATTCTTGTAATTCTTTTTTTTCCCCTGTAATTTAGTGTTTTTTTTCGTAATTTTGTTTATTTAATGTAATTGTAATTAATTGTAGGTAGTTTAGGTAAATAGTTTAATGATAGTGTAGTGTTAGGTCTTGTATCTTAGGTTAGGATTTATTTTACAGGTATATTTGTATTTATTTTAACTAGGTAGTTATTAAATAGTTAATAACTATTTAATAACTATTGTACCTAGTTAAAATAAATACAAACTTGCCTGTAAAATAAATATAAATCCTAAACTAGCTACAATGTAACTATTAGTTATTATGTAGCTAGCTTAGGGTTTATTTTATAGGTAAGTATTTAGTTTTAAATAGGATTTTATTTAGATTATTTTAAATTATATTTAAATTAGGGGGGATTAGGTTTAGGATTAGACTTTGGTTTAGGGGGTTATACCTTTAATATAGTAGCGGCGACGTTGGGGGTGGCAGATTAGCGGTTAATAAATGTAAGTTGGTGTCGGCGATATTAGGGGTTAATAAAATTTAACTAGTGTTTGCGAGGTGGGAGTGCGGCGGTCTAGGGGTTAATATATTTATTAAAGTGGCTGCAATGTCCGATTGGCAGATTACGGGTTAATATATTTATTAAAGTGTTTCCGATGTGGGGGAGGGGCTTGGTTTAGGGGTTAATAGGTAGTTTATGGGTGTTAGCGTACTTTTTAGCACTTTAGTTAAGAGTTTTATGTTCCGGCATTAGCCCATAAAACTCTTAACTATTGACTTCTTCCAAGACTCGTAATACCAACGTTAGGCAAATCCCATTAAAAAGATAGGATACGCAATTGACGTTAGGGGATTTGCGGTAAGCTTGAGTCGTGGAAGAAAAGTGAGCGGTACACCTGTACCTGTCAGACTCGTAATACCAGCGGCCGTAAAAAAGCAGCGTAGGGACCTCTCAACGCTGCTTTTAAAGTCTAACGCAACACTCGTAATCTAGGCGATAGTTTCCCTGGCAAGAAAGTTTAGTTTTGATAGTTTCATAGGAAGAATTTCTTCCTTAAATTAGAGGCTTGGCCCTACTGTTGCCCGGAGTGATACCTTAAATTAAATACTATTAAAGCTACTTATCAATTGTATTTTTTGTAAACATTTGTATGATAAGATTTTGCTTCACTTATAGAACCCTATAAACAGGCCATTATTTTACTGTTATTTAAATTCTTGCACTGATCTTAAATGGACATTGTAACGTAAAATGTCTAACATTTTCTCACCATTAATGTTCTTATTTTCATAATTGAAGGCCAAATTATGAGTGCCGCGCTAACAGTTACGGTCAATTGAAAAAGGGTTTATCATGGCTGTTTGCGCACGTCGGATGTAGAGCTAATATTACAAGTTTAAAGTACATTCTTGCACTTGATCATAATTGAAGTTAACGTGCGTCGGGTTAGTGCGTCCTCAGAGCTCTGGTTAACTGTTTTGCAAAACAAAAAAGTCTCACAACACACATCAAAAATACATTTAAAAGTGCAGTCATCATAACACTATCTAATAAAAATTATTTTTATAAAATTGCACAAAAAAGTTAAAAGGGATCAAAGATATAAGGTCTTATATGTATATGTTTATATGTGTGTACATTAGTATTTATATATTTATATGGGTATATGTATTTACAGACATATATTCACATATAGACACAAATACTTATGTATAAATTAGGGCTGGGCGATATGGGCAAACAATTTTTTTTCAAAAAATAAAAAGGAAGTTAGCTATATTATGTTGTGTATTTATTTCATTTTTATCTCTATATCTATTAGTGCAACAAGTTTGGGGCAAAACTTTGCACCAAATTTGTAGAAATAATATTGTCCCCTTCCTTTGTAATGAGAGACAAAGTTGTAACATAATCCATAAGTAGTAATGTATTTTTCATTTTTATCCCTATATCTACTAGTGCACCAAATGTCGAGCAATTATATTGTTTTATTTAAAAAGGTTATACACATTTAATAAAGTTTCTAATTTACTTGTATTATGTAATATACGTCATTCTCTTGCAGCATCGAATATAAGCTATCTGTGTTTTCAGACTCCCATTGAGCTCTATGGGATCTGCGACCTCAAGGGAGGTGGATTGAAAACTAGGTACGCAAGCGTAAATGTAGAATTTTTGATAACTTAGTAAAAGCTTCAAATAGTGTCGATTAGGAAGGCGAATGAACACAATTTCACTCGAATACCACTGTTTTCAACTCGCATCGATCTGCGTCGGATTGAGATTGCGGGATCGTTTTTTACGTCACAAATTTCAACATTTGCCGATCTTGACACTTTGATAGCTACGGCGGATCAATCTCGCAACAAATATGATGCAGAATTCAAGCGTTTTCAGTTGACACTTTGATAAATAGGCCCCAGTGTGTTTTATGCATTTGCAAAGCGGATATTTTTATCTCTTAACAGATTGTGGTTTTCTGGATCAAAATCTAAAATAAAGAGTAAAACTGGAAGTAAAAAGTCCACAATGTTGTTTGTTATGCATGTAATCCTATATAATTGTTGTATCAGCTGCATTGTGTTAATTCCATATGCTATCACTGTAATACTTGTTTTATATTTGTGTTAACTCAATGCATTAATGAGGTCTTGTATAGAAAATTAATACTGCTATCCTGGTGTTTAGTCTGCATTGAATTACAGAAATACTGGAATGATATCTTAATATCTATGTTTAATCCCAGACAAAAACAAAACTGTTTTTTTTGTGTCCTCAGATGTGGATATGCGCCATAATCCTTCTACCAATCCGAGTTCTTCTCTTTGTTCTGGTGTTAGTATTGGCCTGGCCATTTGCAGCACTCGCTACATGTTGCTGTCCAGAAAAGTCCCTGCAGCCACTTGGAGAAAGGAGAAGGTAAGTTTGTAAATTTCGTTTGAGAGTTGACCCATTGGTCTCTAGCTGAATCAGCCTAATCCCTGAAAGGAGAGTAGATCAGGGCATAAACAATTTGTAAACTACTAATTCCAAACATGCAATTAGTTATTTTTACTCTGTGCTGAAGCCTTTTTCGTTTTTCTTTCTTTATTTAATCAGACAGCAGACATAGGGGCCAAATTATCAAGCTCCGAATAGAGCTTGATGCCCCTGTTTCCGTGTGAGCCTTCAGGCTTGCTTGCCGGAAACATCAGTTATGAAGCAGCGGTCTAAAGACCGCTGCTCCATAACTTGTCCGCCTGTTCTGAGGCAGTGGATAGAAATCAACCCGATCGAATACGATCGGGTTGATTGACACACCCTGCTAGCGGCCGCGAATCTGCAGGGGGTGGCATTACACAAGCAGTTCACCAGAACTGCTTGTGTAATGATAAATGCCAACAGTGTACGCTGTCGGCATTTATCGATGTGCGGCAGACATGATACGCTACATCGTATCATGTCCGCTTTCACTATGATAAATTAGCCCCTAGATGTTTCCCTGTGGGCTTTTGACAAGCAATCTTATATTGCTTTGTGATTACTCCAGAAACTTGATGACCAATTCGGTTGGAAAGTGATCTACCCCTATGTGATAGAACTTAGTGACTTTAATTAGTAGCTCACAATATTTGCTTATTGACAGTGGCTAAACCAAATTATTACATATTATTATTGCTTCTGTAGGTAATAAAGAAATAAATAAAATGTTGTTTTTTTTCTAAATGTTGCTCTCAAATTTTGTATGATTTACAGTCTAGCATCAATTCATATTTAGACATTTGGCCCCTGACACAGAGTTTTGATGTGGGGGTGAAACGTACGTTGGCACTCAGTGTGTTGTTCTAATGCTGGTATAGGTCTCTCGTTACCAGCATAACTTTTACAAGACATAACATTACAAGACAAAGTCAAAAGACCCTTGGTTTTTGGATTTTCAGACAGCGTCTGGGAAGAGTTTCTAGACATCCGTGGTATACCCTGTAAAGAATGTAATATCTGAGAGGGTTGGATAGGACGAATCCCTGTTAGCATGTAAATACAGAACAGTATTTTGGAAATCCGAATATTTACATAGTTCTCTGTATTGGAAGAAAACTGTACTAAGTACATCAGCTGGAAATATTTGCAACCTATGGGACAGAGTATATGGAACACTGACCAATCAAGGAGAAGTGAGTAATAAGATCATCACTCCCACCTCCTACGTCACATCACTGAACCGGCACGGACCAGGGAAAAGAAGGTGAATGGCGGATGCGTTACAACTTGCTCCTTCAAGTTAAGAGGTATACCTCTGAATCCAAAGCTTGCAAGCTACTGCTATCCTCTGGGGACTGTGTGAGTAATAAGACCTTGAGTGCAGCTGTTCGGCTGTGGTTGTTCCTCTTGGGGACCTTTGTGCAGTATCTTGTTCTCCTATAATGTAATAGTGTATAGTTTTCTACTTGTCTTGCTATTTAGTTTTAGTTTAGGTGTGTGTTATAAGTTGTTATTTTGTTCAGAATTGCTGAGCTAATTTTGATTGATAGTTTTTTAAATAAATTAATTTTATTAATACATATCCTGTGTGCAGTTGCCCCTTTCTTTAAAGTGACAGTACCTTATGTCACTTTGTTCTTTTTCTTTCTTTGGTAATATACAGTATAAACATTTAAGGGATGCACCGAATTTAGACTTTAAGTAGTATTAACTCCTCCTTCCTTTCTTTCTTATATATATTTTGATATATATCTGTTACTTCAGATATATTGCGGCTGAGCAGCTACCTGAGTTTAGTCAGGATCAGAGAATTTTGCCGCTCCCATGGCTGGGTAATTAGATAACCCTAGCTTTATGGTATGTGAGGACCAGGGGTTATAGTTTTCCTTTTTCTTACATTTTATTTCCCTGTTCGGTCAGTTTTTCCGGATCATTATAATGTTTAGTGTTTTGGACACTTTATTTTTTGGGGACATGGTTCAGGAGGTAGTAACCCTATGTTTACTATTTTTTGAGGGATAGGACCGTTGGTGGCGTAGTTTACTTTACACACCTGTTTAAATAAAGTCACAACTGTACAGGCTGGCTATGGCTACTAAATGATTTCTATCCATTCAGCAAGTTCATCTGTGGCACCTCCATCTGCGAACGAGAAGGGGGGCTTCCCCAGACTATCTATGGACTTTTCAGAGTGGAATATTAGGGTACCCCTCCTCGAGTAAGAAATGGCCGTTTTCACTTTCGGACGCATTTACAGCATTCTTGACTCAAAGCACATAGCCATTGTTCACGCTATGTCGGCTTGGGGATTTTGTCTATATCGGTCTGCATTGCTGCATAACGCAGGCGCATCTAGAACTGCCACTATGCGGAGACAATATTTTACCAATCGGACTGGCGATGTAATGTGAGCTGCAGCTTCACCTGTCTCAGGCCCCTGAGTTTGACTGTATATGGGGGTTTTCTTTTATCGCGCCATACTGTTGCTTATATGAAAGGACCTGTTCCCCACAAGAGAGCACCGCCGTGGACGGTTGCGGAATACTTGTCCTCAGGTTATAAGGACAAATCGCCCTTTTCTTTCAGAAGGGGCTCATGGAGTTTTTATGGTCTATGTTTCATTTGCCATTTTCCCATTGCGGTACTTTCCCGCCATAGACTGTGTCATAGCTCAGCTCTTTATTGGGGTCTATCTCAAATGCTCCTTTATCCAGATCTTTCTATAGAATGTAAAGGGATGTTTATGTTATACTTCCCTAAGATTCTTGATTACAAGGTTCTGTTTATTTCTGCACATTTATAAATTATAAAGGTTAGAAGGAACAGGGGCTGAGTGTATTGAAGTAGACCTTATTACTTTTATATAGTATTTTTTCTTTGTTTGTCGCCATCTGGTGGAAGTCTCATGTAAGTTGCATTGCCATAGTTTATCTGCTGCTTTTCTCTATATGAAGTAAAATAAAATTATTTACTTCCTATAAGTTATTATTGGGCTATACTTTGAATCCCTTATATATTGTGGGGATTTCTCACCTTTTTTATGGCAGCATCCTTTTTTGCCTTTCTCATATGAGAGATTGTAAACTATGTATATGAATGATTTCTTTTATTCATATCTTTGGCCTTAGGACACTACTTTGTCTATGTCAGTGGTGATTGTCCTATGTATATATTTTATGTATATATATATATATAAATATATTTAAATCTTGTTTAGTGATCTTAGGACACTATTTTGTTTTTCTATTTTTCAAGTTTTCTAGGAATATATAGGATGATTTTTTTTTGAGAGATGTCGTTTGTCACGGTATCTAATAGTTATTCTCTGTACCTTTTTTCTTTTACTGCTTTTTTTGCATCAATAGATTTACAACCGTCAAGTCAATTTCTAGGACTCTATGGGAACTGTAATATTTAGTATTGAGTCTGATTCTATTTTCATAGAGGTAGGCCTCTTATGTATATTTGTAGATATTTTTACCTTTCTCATGGAAAGATTTTTCTACTATCGTGAAAACTCAAATTTTCGTTCCTTTTGTATCTTTAAGGGACAAAAGTCTGCCTCTTACAAGCCGGAGTAATCCAGGTTTTCATGAGTGTTTTTTTGTCCTCTCTTTCAAAGGATAGTATTGTATATCCATTGGCTCTTTTTCTCTTTTGTACTATATAAAGATTTTTTGAGGAATGCACCGTGATTAAAATATTGGTTTTGAATAGTATTTACACCTCTCTCTATCCATTTATATATTTTCATGGATATCCGGTTGGCTTTGGAACAAGGGGAAGCAAGTCAATCAGCCTTCCACTAATTCTAAATCGACATAAAATAAAATTAAAAAAAAGCCTCATCCAGAACAAAGCTTTCTTCCCTGATGCGTGGATCCTCAGCGGCGGACCTTAATGACAACGGTCCTCAGCAGCGGCGTTTCTCAGCGGCCTGGAGGCTCCTCTTCATGCTATGTCCGTCGTACACTGAAGATTGAATGCAAAGTACCGCAATCAATTTGGGGTACCTTGCATTCCTATTGGCTGAAATTTTGAAATCAGCCAATAGGATTAGAGCTACTGAAATCCTATTGGCTGTTCAAATCAGCCGATACCATTTCAGTAGCTCACATCCTATTGGCTGATTTAAAAATTTCAGCCATAAGGAATGCAAGGTACCCCAATAAATATGGGGTACCTTGAATTCAATCTTCAGTGTGCGACGGACGATCACATGAAGAGGAGCCTCAACACTGCTGAGGACCTCTGCCGCTGAGGACCGCCGTTGAGAACCGCCGCTGAGGATCCGTGCATCGGGGAAGCCAGCTCTGCACCTCCGCTCCGTGCCGCCTTCACTCCAGATGAAGATAGAAAATGATGGAGCCGCCTGGAAGAAGACCTTCTCCGCCTGACTTCAGGAACGGGCAGTAAAAGAGCTGAATGTCTTTTTAAGGGCAATGCCCATACAAATGCCCCTTTAGAGGCAATGGATAGTTTAGGTTTTTTAGTGTTAGGTTTTTTATTTTTGGGGGTTTGCTGGGTGGGTGTTTTTTACTGTTGGGGGGATTTAGTCATTTTTAAATGTAAAAGAGCTGTTTAACTTAGGGCAATGCCCTACAAAAAGCTCTTTTAAGGGCTATTGGTTGTTTTGTTTAGGGGGTGTTTTTATTTTGGCGGGGCTTTTTTATTTTCATAGGGATTAAGTTTATTTTTTTTTATTTTTGATAATTTTGTTTATTTCTCCAACATAGGTGTGTCCGGTCCACGGCGTCATCCTTACTTGTGGGATATTCTCTTCCCCAACAGGAAATGGCAAAGAGCCCAGCAAAGCTGGTCACATGATCCCTCCTAGGCTCCGCCTACCCCAGTCATTCTCTTTGCCGTTGTACAGGCAACATCTCCACGGAGATGGCTTAGAGTTTTTTAGTGTTTAACTGTAGTTTTTATTATTCAATCAAGAGTTTGTTATTTTAAAATAGTGCTGGTACGTACTATTTACTCTGAAACAGAAAAGAGATGAAGATTTCTGTTTGTATGAGGAAAATGATTTTAGCAACCGTTACTAAAATCCATGGCTGTTCCACACAGGACTGTTGAGAGGAATTAACTTCAGTTGGGGGAACAGTGAGCAGTCTTTTGCTGCTTGAGGTATGACACATTCTAACAAGACGATGTAATGCTGGAAGCTGTCATTTTCCCTATGGGATCCGGTAAGCCATTTTTATTCAGACAGTAAATAAGGGCTTCACAAGGGTTTATTAAGACTGTAGACATTTTCTGGGCTAAATCGATTATATTTACACATATTTAGCCTTGAGGAATCATTTAATCTGGGTATTTTTTGTAAAATAATATCGGCAGGCACTGTTTTAGACACTTTATTCTATAGGGGCTTTCCCTAATCATAGTCAGAGCCTCATTTTCGCGCCGGTATGGCGCACTTGTTTTTGAGAACAGCATGGCATGCAGCTGCATGTGTGTGGAGCTCTGATACATAGAAAAGTCTTTCTGAAGGCATCATTTGGTATCGTATTCCCCTTTGGGCTTGGTTGGGTCTCAGCAAAGCAGATTCCAGGGACTGTAAAGGGGTTAAATATAAAAACGGCTCCGGTTCCGTTATTTTAAGGGTTAAAGCTTCCAAATTTGGTGTGCAATACTTTTAAGGCTTTAAGACACTGTGGTGAAATTTTGGTGAATTTTGAACAATTCCTTCATACTTTTTCGCAATTGCAGTAATAAAGTGTGTTCAGTTTAAAATTTAAAGTGACAGTAACGGTTTTATTTTAAAACGTTTTTTGTGCTTTGTTATCAAGTTTATGCCTGTTTAACATGTCTGAACTACCAGATAGATTGTGTTCTGACTGTGGGGAAGCCAAGGTTCCTTCTCATTTAAATAGATGTGATTTATGTCATAAAAAATTTAGTAAAAATGATGCCCAAGATGATTCCTCAAGTGAGGGGAGTAAGCATGGTACTGCATCATCCCCTCCTTCGTCTACACCAGTCTTGCCCATACAGGAGGCCCCTAGTACATCTAGCGCGCCAATACTCCTTACTATGCAACAATTAACGGCTGTAATGGATAATTCTATCAAAAACATTTTAGCCAATATGCCCACTTATCAGCGAAAGCGCGACTGCTCTGTTTTAGAAAATACTGAAGAGCATGAGGACGCTGATGATATTGTTTCTGAAGGGCCCCTACACCAGTCTGAGGGGGCCAGGGAGGTTTTGTCTGAGGGAGAAATTTCAGATTCAGGAAAAATTTCTCAACAAGCTGAACCTGATGTGATTACTTTTAAATTTAAGTTGGAACATCTCCGCGCTCTGCTTAAGGAGGTGTTATCCAATTTGGATGATTGTGATTATCTGGTCATTCCAGAAACACTATGTAAAATGGACAAGTTCCTAGAGGCCCCGGGGCCCCCCGAAGCTTTTCCTATATCCAAGCGGGTGGCGTACATTGTTAATAAAGAATGGGACAGGCCCGGTATACCTTTCGTACCTCCCCCCATATTTAAAAAATTGTTTCCTATAGTCGACCCCAGAAAGGACTTATGGCAGACAGTCCCCAAGGTCGAGGGGGCGGTTTCTACTCTAAACAAGCGCGCCACTATACCCATAGAAGATAGTTGTGCTTTCCAAGATCCTATGGATAAAAAATTAGAAGGTTTGCTAAAAAAGATGTTTGTTCAGCAAGGTTACCTTCTACAACCAATTGCATGCATTGTCCCTGTCACTACAGCCGCGTGTTTCTGGTTCGATGAGCTAGAAAAGGCGATTATTAGTAATTCTTCTTCTTATGAGGAGATTATGGACAGAATTCGTGCTCTTAAATTGGCTAATTCTTTCACCCTAGATGCCACCTTGCAATTGGCTAGGTTAGCGGCGAAAAATTCTGGGTTTGCTATTGTGGCGCGCAGAGCGCTTTGGTTAAAATCTTGGTCAGCGGATGCGTCTTCCAAGAACAAATTGCTTGACATTCCTTTCAAGGGGAAAACACTGTTTGGCCCTGACTTGAAAGAGATTATCTCTGATATCACTGGGGGCAAGGGCCACGCCCTTCCTCAGGATAGGTCTTTCAAGGCCAAAAATAAACCTAATTTTCGTCCCTTTCGCAGAAACGGACCAGCCCCAAGTGCTACGTCCTCTAAGCAGGAGGGTAATACTTCTCAAGCCAATCCAGCCTGGAGACCTATGCAAGGCTGGAACAAAGGAAAGCAGGCCAAGAAACCTGCCACTGCTCCCAAGACAGCATGAGATGCGGGCCCCCGATCCGGGACCGGATTTGGTGAGGGGCAGACTCTCTCTCTTCACTCAGGCTTGGGCAAGAGATGTTCTGGATCCTTGGGCGCTAGAAATAGTCTCCCAAGGTTATCTTCTGGAAGTGATTCATCCTGTTCCATTAAGAGAACGAGGGATGGGGTTCTACTCCAATCTGTTCGTAGTTCCCAAAAAAGAGGGAACGTTCAGACCAATCTTAGATCTCAAGATCCTAAACAAGTTTCTCAAGGTTCCATCGTCCAAAATGGAAACCATTCGAACAATCCTTCCATCCAGGAGGGTCAATTCTTGACCACGGTGGATTTAAAGGATGCGTATCTACTTATTCCTGTCCACAAGGAACATCATCGGTTCCTAAGGTTCGCATTCCTGGACAAGCATTACCAGTCCGTGGCGCTTCCTTTCGGATTAGCCACTGCTCCAAGGATTTTCTCAAAGGTACTAGGGTCCCTTCTGGCGGTGCTAAGACCAAGGGGCATTGCTGTAGTACCTTACTTGGACGACATTCTGATTCAAGCGTCGTCCCTTCCTCAAGCAAAGGCTCACACGGACATAGTCCTGGCCTTTCTCAGATCTCACGGATGGAAAGTGAACGTGGAAAAGAGTTCTCTATCTCCGTCGACAAGAGTTCCCTTCTTGGGAACAATAATAGACTCCTTAGAAATGAGGATTTTTCTGACAGAGACCAGAAAAACAAAACTTCTAAACTCTTGTCGGATACTTCATTCCGTTCCTCTTCCTTCCATAGCGCAGTGCATGGAAGTGATAGGTTTGATGGTAGCGGCAATGGACATAGTTCCTTTTGCGCGCATTCATCTAAGACCATTACAACTGTGTATGCTCAGTCAGTGGAATGGGGACTATACAGACTTGTCTCCGAAGATACAAGTAAATCAGAGGACCAGAGACTCACTCCGTTGGTGGCTGTCCCTGGACAACCTGTCACAAGGGGTGACCTCCCGCAGACCAGAGTGGGTCATTGTCACGACCGACGCCAGTCTGATGGGCTGGGGCGCGGTCTGGGGATCCCTGAAAGCTCAGGGTCTTTGGTCTCGGGAAGAATCTCTTCTACCGATAAATATTCTGGAACTGAGAGCGATATTCAATGCTCTCAAGGCTTGGCCTCAGCTAGCGAGGGCCAAGTTCATACGGTTTCAATCAGACAACATGACGACTGTTGCGTACATCAACCATCAGGGGGGAACAAGGAGTTCCCTGGCGATGGAAGAAGTGACCAGAATCATTCAATGGGCGGAGACTCGCTCCTGCCACCTGTCTGCAATCCACATCCCAGGAGTGGAAAATTGGGAAGCGGATTTTCTGAGTCGTCAGACATTGCATCCGGGGGAGTGGGAACTCCATCCGGAAATCTTTGCCCAAATCACTCAACTGTGGGGCATTCCAGACATGGATCTGATGGCCTCTCGTCAGAACTTCAAGGTTCCTTGCTATGGGTCCAGATCCAGGGATCCCAAGGCGACTCTAGTAGATGCACTAGTAGCACCTTGGACCTTCAAACTAGCCTATGTATTCCCGCCGTTTCCTCTCATCCCCAGGCTGGTAGCCAGGATCAATCAGGAGAGGGCGTCGGTGATCTTGATAGCTCCTGCGTGGCCACGCAGGACTTGGTATGCAGATCTGGTGAATATGTCATCGGCTCCACCATGGAAGCTACCTTTGAGACGAGACCTTCTTGTTCAAGGTCCGTTCGAACATCCGAATCTGGTCCCACTCCAGCTGACTGCTTGGAGATTGAACGCTTGATCTTATCAAAGCGAGGGTTCTCAGATTCTGTTATTGATACTCTTGTTCAGGCCAGAAAGCCTGTAACTAGAAAAATTTACCACAAAATTTGGAAAAAATATATCTGTTGGTGTGAATCTAAAGGATTCCCTTGGGACAAGGTTAAGATTCCTAAGAGTCTATCCTTCCTTCGAGAAGGATTGGAAAAAGGATTATCTGCAAGTTCCTTGATGGGACAGATTTCTGCCTTGTCTGTGTTACTTCACAAAAAGCTGGCAGCTGTGCCAGATGTTCAAGCCTTTGTTCAGGCTCTGGTTAGAATCAAGCCTGTTTACAAACCTTTGACTCCTCCTTGGAGTCTCAACTTAGTTCTTTCAGTTCTTCAGGGGGTTCCGTTTGAACCCTTACATTCCGTTGATATTAAGTTATTATCTTGGAAAGTTTTGTTTTTGGTTGCAATTTCTTCTGCTAGAAGAGTTTCAGAATTATCTGCTCTGCAGTGTTCTCCTCCTTATCTGGTGTTCCATGCAGATAAGGTGGTTTTACGTACTAACCTGGTTTTCTTCCAAAAGTTGTTTCTAACAAAAACATTAACCAGGAGATAGTCGTGCCTTCTCTGTGTCCGAAACCAGTTTCGAAGAAGGAACGTTTGTTGCACAATTTGGATGTTGTTCGCGCTCTAAAATTCTATTTAGATGCTACAAAGGATTTTAGACAAACATCTTCCTTGTTTGTTGTTTATTCTGGTAAAAGGAGAGGTCAAAAAGCAACTTCTACCTCTCTCTCTTTTTGGATTAAAAGCATCATCAGATTGGCTTACGAGACTGCCGGACGGCAGCCTCCTGAAAGGATCACAGCTCCTTCCACTAGGGCTGTGGCTTCCACATGGGCCTTCAAGAACGAGGCTTCTGTTGATCAGATATGTAGGGCAGCGACTTGGTCTTCACTGCACACTTTTACCAAATTTTACAAGCTTGATACTTTTGCTTCTTCTGAGGCTATTTTTGGGAGAAAGGTTTTGCAAGCCGTGGTGCCTTCCATTTAGGTGACCTGATTTGCTCCCTCCCTTCATCCGTGTCCTAAAGCTTTGGTATTGGTTCCCACAAGTAAGGATGACGCCGTGGACCGGACACACCTATGTTGGAGAAAACAGAATTTATGTTTACCTGATAAATTACTTTCTCCAACGGTGTGTCCGGTCCACGGCCCGCCCTGGTTTTTTAATCAGGTCTGATAATTTATTTTCTTTAACTACAGTCACCACGGTATCATATGGTTTCTCCTATGCAAATATTCCTCCTTAACGTCGGTCGAATGACTGGGGTAGGCGGAGCCTAGGAGGGATCATGTGACCAGCTTTGCTGGGCTCTTTGCCATTTCCTGTTGGGGAAGAGAATATCCCACAAGTAAGGATGACGCCGTGGACCGGACACACCGTTGGAGAAAGTAATTTATCAGGTAAACATAAATTCTGTTTTTTTCTGTAATTTTATGTTAGGTTTTATTTAAGTGTAATGTAGTATAGGGGTTAATTTAGGGGGTGTTAGGTTAGGGGGCTTAGTAATTAAGTTAGTGATTTCCGTTGTGGGGGGTTGACTGTTTAGGGTTTTATAGGTTAATAAGGTTTATTGCGATTTGTGGGTTTGGCGGTTTATGGATTAATAGGTTAATTAGGTTTATTGCAATGTGGGGGGGGGGGGGTTGGTGCAGAGTGACCAGCAATTATTTTTAACCCCTAGACTATTCTTTCTATGGCTTCAGCTTTTTCTGTTCAGGCCCGTCGGGCTCTGGCTGAAGTCATGATCTGCGGATATGACTTCTAAGTCTAGACTTCTTCCCTCCCTTTAAGGGAATGATTTTGTCTGGTCCAGGCCTGGACTCAATTATCTCCTCGGTCACAGGGGGCAAGGGTGCCCTCCTACCGCAAGAGTATATGAACTAATCTAAGGGGCGATTTTCTTTCTGATAAAGCCCATGTCAGCAGTCCTCCGCTAATCCAGAGCAAACCATGAGCTCTTGGAAGCCGGCTCAGTCCTGGAATAAATCCAAGCAGAGCAAGAAGCCCTCCGAGTCTACTTCGGCATGAATGGGCGGTCCCCGGTCCTCTTCTGGATCGTATGGGGGCAGTATGTCGCTCTTTTCAATCACTTGGTTCAGAGGGAAGTCTTTCTGGGGTGTGTACGGGATCTTTCCTCTAGGAGTTATTGTCCCAGTGCCTATCGCAGTGAGAGGTTTGGGATACTATTCAAACCTTTTTGTGGTCCCTGCGAAGGAGGGAACTTTCCGTCTGATTCTAGACCTAAAGTGCTTAAGCAGGTTTTTAAGTGTCCTCTCGTTTAAGAGGGAGACAATGAGGTCCATTCTTACTCGTTTGAGAGGGGTAATTCATGACCACGATAGATTCCTAGACCAGCACTTCCAGTTTATTGTTCTTCCGTTTGGTCTAGCTAAAGTAATTTTTTGAAGAGTGGACCATTCAGAATATTTCCTCTGTCTTCTTCGATCCCATGGATGACAGATAATCTAGAGAGAGTTATCTTGTATTAAGTACCAGTGTAGAATTCTCGGGTACTATAATAGTCTCCATAGACATGACCAGATGGGCAATGGTTAGCTTAGGTTTGTTTAGATAGGTTTTTATCTGGGGGGGTTGGTTGATTGGGTGGTGGGTTTTACTGTTTTTTTACAGGTAAAAGAGCCATTGGCAGTTTAGTGTAGGCTAGGGTTTTTTTTATTTTTTTTTTTGGGGGGGGGGCTTTTTTATTTTGATAGGGCTATTAGATTTGGTGTAATTAGTTTAATTATCTGATCATTTCTTTTTTTATTTTGTGTAATTTAGTGTTTTTGTTTGTAATTTAGTTAATTGTATTTAATTTATGTAATTTATTTATTTGCAGTGTAAGGTTAGTATAAGACAGGTTAGGTTTTATTTTACAGGTAAATTTGTATTTATTTTAGCTATTTAGTTAGTAAATAGTTAATAACTATTTAGTAACTATTCTACCTTGTTAAAATAAATACAAACTTAGCTGTGAAATAAAAATAAAACCTAAGCTAGCTACAATGTAACTATTAGTTATATTGTAGCTATCTTAGGGTTTATTTTACAGGTAAGTATTTCGTTTTAAATAGGATTTATTTAGTTATTAATAGTAGGTTTTATTTAGATTTATTTTAATTACTTTAAAGTTAGTGGGTGTTAGGGTTTGACTTAGGGTTAGGTTTAGGGGTTAATACATTTAGTATAGTGGCGGTTAATAAGTGTAATGTAGGTGTCGGTGATGTTGAGGGGGCAGATTAGGGGTGTTTAGACTCGGGTGTTTATTTTAGGGTGTTAGGTTTAAACATAAATTTTGTTTCCCCATAGGAATTGCTGGTGTTAGACATTTTTTCAGCTGACTCTCTCCATTGATGTCGATGCACGTAAAACCAGCTTACCGCCGCTCACCGCAGCGCTGGTATTGGAGTGCGGTATGGAGCTCAATTTTGCTCTACGCTCACTTCTTGCCTGCTAATGCCGAGTTGTTGCAAACCTTTAATACCAGCGCTGTAGGTAAGTGAGCGGTAACAATAACTTGCAAGTTAGTATCGAGCAGCTCTTACCGCAAAACTCGTAATCTAGCCGAACGTGATCTACAGCATGACACTACAGTTATAATTCATCTTAACTCCCATTTAAATATATTTTCTGAAGGATTTTCAAAGATCTTCACATAAGTGAAAAGTAAAAATAAATCAAAATAGAAAATGATTTCATTATTGATTATGACTGCCTAATTTCTGCTATTTTTTCACTTGACAAAGTTAATTTATTATATCCTAGATTACAAGTAGAACGCTATTGATATATTCAACCATAAATTAGCATTAGATGACTATATTTAATTTGTATACAGATTTAATTTTTTAAAGTGTAATTTAAAGTTTCTTTAACTTTTTATTAAAAAGAAAAAAAGAAACAATCTAGTTTATTAACATAAGAACTTATCCTGCACTATTCAACACTAAAACAAGTTGTACAAGATGCCAAAAATGCCACTTTAAACAGAGAAAAAAAATTGAATTCAAAAGTAAAAGACAGCAAAATTAAAAAGTAAAAAATAGAAAGGGTAAAAATCTGAAAAACATGTTTCCTGATTGATTTGGGTAGTGGTATCCAATTGCTCCAGTGCAAGACGTAGGAGGTGATCATGTAGACTACATACATATAATACATTTTACATAAATTGCATACCGCATTGGCTGACTGATATTTAGCAATAGGTTAGATATTGAAAACCTTTTGACAAATATCCCAATACACTTTACAAAGAAACTCACACTTATTTGAATTGGAGATAATGGGGCATATTTAACTATGTGCGAGCCGACATTATACGAAGTAGCGTATCATGACCACTGCACATCGCTGCCCATCGATAAATGCCGACAGCATACGCTGTCCGCATTTGTCATTGCACCAGCAGTTCTTGTGAGCTGCTGGTGCAATGCCACCCCCTGCAGATTCGTGGCCAATCGGCCGCTAGCAAGGGGTGTCAATCAACCCGATCAAATTCGATCAGGTTGATTTCTGTCCGCCGCCTCAGAGCAGGTGGACAAGTTATGGAGCAGCGGTCTTTACAGAGCTTGATATATATGCCCCAATGTGTTCAACAGTAAATGCCCTTGACCAGCTGGACACATATCCATATTATAGATACACCATTATGCTTCTGTCTTTTGTCTATTTATATTAAATGCAGTGTTTGTGAATTTTGTCTGCAGAGCACAAGAACAAATGTATTGTTTCACTTACAGGAAAGTCACCCGATGTCTTATGAGTTTCTTTGGCCGTTTGCTCTTCCTTGCCATGGGATTTCATGTTCGGGTAAAGGGAAGCCCTGCAAATCCCTCGGAGGCTCCCATTTTCGTGGTTGCGCCACATTCCACTTTCTTTGATGGCATTGCAGTCATTGTGTCTGGGATGCCCTCTACGGTCACAAGGGCAGAAAATGTTGAAGTTCCAATATTTGGAAGTAAGTTAACCAACATCTTATCCGCATTCAAAATACAGATTGTTACACGTGACTAAATTATGTGATATATGATTAGAGAAATGTATTTTTCTTATGGGTCTGTTGTGATCTTGTAGATAAGCTTTACTCATGGGTTTTTGTGAGCTTTTCAGATTTGAAGCTACTCGGCATCATAACAACTCATGAGATACAATGAGGCACCTAACCGATAATATTCCAATCTATCAGAAACACTTTTTGCACCAGTTTTCACATTATTTTTGTCACACCGCTCTGGCCAGGGATGCGGCAGTTGCTGCTCTGGCGGTGGTTCCTGTGAGCGTTCGAGCGATGACGTCATCGCTGCACGTCTATTCCCCTCTCAAGCCGGATCCTTTGAACTTCTTGGTGCGAATCGGCGCCTATGTAAGTACCTGCATAACTTACATTCACTGCCCAAGTATAGGTGTTACTGTGTGCGCTCCTAAGTGCTTTATTACTTTTTTTTTTTTTTTTTTTTTTGAGATAGATGTTGCTTCATTTATTATAATAGAAAATAACTTAATGATGCGATGACAGGGGAAACAAATCTTTCTGAATTTTTTTTTGAGTTGTGATCATTTGTTCCTGCTAAATATTAGTTTTATGAACAGGTTTTATTTAATTTTTTTTTTTTTTTTTTTTTTAATTTGTAGTTTTTATTGATTTTTATCAAAATAATAGAGTGATAGGTACAACAACTGTACGAGAGAATCGTACAACAAGTACAAACACATCATAGCATTTACGTAAACATTACAGATATAAGGTAAATTTCTATGAAAAGGGAGACAGAGTCCTAACAGGACCTAGGTTATCGTCAAGGAGGGGGGGGGCAGGGGAAGGAGGATACTCTAAGATAACTTTAAAGGGGGGGGGTGTACTTCAGGCGTGCAAGAGTGAGGTCAGACCTACTACTTATGCAGTTGGGGATGTACTGCCACTTAGGTGTCAAAAGTGGGAAGCCAAAGGGTATCAAATCTATTTTTCCAATCGGACCAGATTAGTTCAAAGAAGTCAGTCCTACCCGAGGCATAATATATACTCTTCTCCATAGAGTACATGTAGGCCATGGTAGATATAATATCCGACCAGGCTGGCGGAGGGATCTTTTCCAAGATCTCGCGATATTAAGTTTAACAGCTGATAGAAGGTAAACACAAAGTGCACCATAATGTTTGGATAATTTACAGACACCCAAGTGAAACAGTGCCGTCTCAGGGGTTCTGGGTAGGTTGATACCAAAACTGGTTAATGTGGAGAAACATTTGTTCCAGAGAGGTTTGAGTCTGGGACAGCTCCACCATATGTGGATCATATCTCCTATGTGCGAGCAGTCTCTCCAACAAGTGGGGGAGGCCTCTGGGAAGATTTTCGCAAGTCTAGCTGGGACATAATACCAGTGTGTGAGCACCTTAATGTAAGTTTCAAGGATGGTAATGCAGTGAAGGATTTTCTTTGTAAAAAGGAGCGTGCGTTGCCACTCCAGAGGGGGTTTCGTAAAGTTTAACTTCCGTTCCCACTTCAGAATATGATGGGCTTTGTCAGCTGGGGCAGCACCTTCCATGAGGGAATAATGTAAGTACAGTGGTTTGCCCAGTCTGAGTCCCTGTTGCCATCTAGCTTCCCAAATGGTAAGCTGTCGAGGCAGAGTTGGTCTAAAACCCCACCTAGATAAGAAACTGGTAACTCTGGAGTATTCAAATTTCATATACAAGGGTGTTGATGGGATTATGTTGAGTTGGGTGTAGGGGGGGAAGGATGTATGTGGCGGAGTTGACCAAAGGTCTCCCACCTTCATGATACCCAGCCGAGCCCAAGCGTTTGGGTGGGAGTCCGGTAAACCGGACAGGAGACCAGTTACAGAGGTAATTGGGGAAGGATGAGGGGCTACCTTGGGGTTATGCCTCAGGCGGTCCCAAGCAGATAGGCATTCCTGTATAATCGGATTAGAGGCGCCCAATGTCCTTCTGCAATGGGGTGGCGTCCAAATTAGATCCCTTAAAGTAAGGTTATGTGGTAGGGAGGCTTGTTCAATAGACCTCCATTTACTGTCTGAGTCCCTGACCCCCCACTGGGAGATATGGGTGAGCATAGCTGCATCCGCATACCTGAAAATAGAGGGAGAGGCAACCCCGCCGTGCATTCTGGGGTATTGCAGGGCATTATGAGCAACTCTAGGGGGTTTACCCTGCCAAATGTATTTGGTACAGGCGCTCTGGAACTGTACTAAAAGGGATCTGGGAACTCTTATTGGTAGGCAACGGAGTGCATACGTGAGTTTAGGAAGATAGCTCATCTTTAGAGCTGCTATGCGTCCTAACCAGGATACACATTTGAAGTTCCAGCGTGTGGGCAGGGACCTTAGTTCAGTCAGGAGTGGTTTGAGGTTATCCTCAAGAATTTGAGGGAGGGAATTGGATAATTTAACTCCGAGATGGGACACGTACTTAAGGCTGGGGATAAACTTATATTTTTTACATAAGTTTTTGGGAGTCTCCTCGGGAAATCCAGAGGTGTATAGTTCAGATTTCGAGTGATTTAATTTGTAGTACGACAAGGAACTGAACGTCTCTAGGAGGGACAGGAGTCTCGGGATCTCTCGAGAGGGACTGGAGAAGAACAAGGTAGTGTCATCTGCAAATAGGGCTATTTTGTGGACCGTACCGTGTAGAGTAATTCCCGAAATCTCTTTATCTGACCTGATGGCCGCAGCCAGAGGCTCCATGGCCAGTGCGAACAGAATCGGGGAAAGGGGGCACCCCTGACGGGTGCCATTGGAGATAGGGAAGGGAGTGGGGTCAAACCCCAGTCCTCTCACCAAGGCCACCGGGGAGGAATATAGAGCTTTAATTGCCGAAATAATTCGTGTAGGGAACTGGAAGTTCTCTAGGACCCGCCAGATGTATTCCCATCTGACGCGGTCAAAGGCCTTCTCGGCATCCAGGGAGAGCACCGCAAGTGGCTTGTTCAATCTCTTGGCCTCTAGGAGTATGTTAAGGAGCCTCCTGGTGTTATCTGGGCCTTCCCTCCCTGGTATGAACCCGACCTGGTCTGGGTCAATAAGTGATGGGAGTAATTTTGCTAGTCGGTTAGCCAGGATTTTGGCGTAGATCTTAACGTCGGTATTGATGAGAGAAATGGGTCGATAATTAGCGCAAAGGGTAGGATCTTTATTGGGTTTGGGAATGGTAATGATGGAGGCCTCAAGGAATTCCTTGTCGAATTTCCCCGTGGACATAGCCTTGTTGAAAAATCTGGTAAGCATAGGGGCGAGTTCTGTTAGATATGTCTTGTAGAAGATGGCCGTGAAGCCATCAGGTCCAGGGGCTTTAAGAGATTTTAGTTTTTTAACAACCAATTTAACCTCCTGACTAGTAATCGGGGAGTCAATGTTCTCTTTATGAGAATCATCTAGGGTGGGAAGCTCAAGGGAGCGAAGGAAGGAATCTATGTTTTCCGAGGGGGCTTTCCCGTGCGTCGCGGTAGTGCCTATATTATAAAGGTCAGAATAGAACTTATGAAACTGTTGGCCAATCTGGGAAGGAAGCCGGAACGAACAGCCACCCTGTTTGATTTCATGGATACGAGTGGCACCTGCACGTTGCCTGATTTTATTGGCTAGTAAAGAATCTGCTTTATTGCCCTTGGAGTAAAGGAGGTGTTTCAGACGGAGGAGATTAGATTGTGTTTTACGAAATTCTAATTGGCATATGTGCCGTCTAAGGTCTTCCACCTCAGATTTGTGGGCTACTGAGTCCGAGATCCGCCGTTGGGTTTCAAGTACCCGCAGTCTGCTATGTGCTTGGGAGAGGGAAAGGCCTGCTTGTCTCTTGAGATGAGCTTGCTTACGAATGAAAAGGCCTCGTAGAGTAGCCTTAAATGCCCCCCAGATGATATTCTCACTAACTTCTGGGGTGTCATTGGTCTGGAGGGTGAAGCAAATCTCTTTCCTGATCTCCTCTCTAAACGGGGCATCCGAGAGGAGATGGTGTGACAGTCTCCATGGGGCTCTGGTTTTAGTGGTGTGACTAGAGTCAACATCTAAGGTGATAAGGTCATGGTCGGACCACGGGGTAGGGTGAATATTCACGGAGCGGATCAGATCTAGGTCAGTAGGGTGGCAAAAAAAGTAGTCCAGCCTAGAGTGTGTCGAATGAGGGTGGGAGAAGTGGGTGAAATCTTTGTCTAGAGGATGCATAGACCTCCAAATGTCAAAGTACGCGAACTGGCAGATAAGTTCCCGGAACCTACGACTGGTAGGGTCGTGGTTGGAGGGGAGTCTCTTAGAGGGGCCTGTTTTCTTGTCCATCTTCTCGTCCCATACCATGTTCAGGTCACCAGCGAGGATAACTCTGCCTTGCTTGACCTTCTCCACATGCAGGAGGACTTTCCTGAGGTATCTGGGTTGGAGTGAGTTTGGGAGATAGACCGAAACAAGGGTATATGTGACATGATCTAAATTACAAATAAGGATGAGATATCTAGCCTGAGGGTCTCTGAATATAAAGAGGGGCTCGTAAGCCACTCTTTTGTGTATTAGTATGGCTACCCCTCTGGCTTTCTTTGTGAAGGAAGCCGCCTCAAATACTGGGAAGTCCTTGGAAGTGTGAGGGGTGGGGGAGTCCGCCAGGAGGTGCGTCTCCTGTAGGAAGGCCACGTCCGCTCCGTGGTGACGGAGGGATCGCGATAGAAGGCATCTCTTGCCTACAGTGTTGAGGCCTCTGACGTTATGAGTGAGGAATCTGAGGGAGGCCATCTAGAGTTCCTGAGGAGGGGGGGGGGAAGATGAGAAGGGTAAGGACAAAGGTTGGATGAAGGGGAGGATGGAGGATGAAGGATATCAAGTGGAAGTAGTCCACCTATGTGGGGCCCTAGAATGGGCACCAGAGATTGGGGGGGAGTTAACCTTGTTTAAAAGACAGAGGGACTAGTGCAAATAGCCCCGCTCAACTATAAGAACATCACATAATATCTAATTAACCATATATAACAACTTAAACATTAACTTAAATTAGTTACAATGAATATTGTAAAATGGAAACAGATCACAATATATATACCGGGCAGTGGTAATACAATGCATGCCGACAATCTCAAGTGGGTGAGGCTTGAGGCCTCAGGGTGTGGTCAGGGGGGTTCGGTTTTGACCGCTTTGGTCTTTGTTCTTTAACAGACCACTCGGGGGCTGTGGCCCTCAACCTGGAGCGAGACTCTTGCTGGATGTTGGGGGCTGGTTGGAGGCCCCAATTAGCTAGTAGAGTGCCTCCCATAGTAGGCGAAGAGACTGTATGGGTTTGATTGTCCTTAGTCACAATCAGCTTAGTGGGAAATCCCCATCTATATTTGATCCCTGCTTTCCTCAGCTGAGTAGTGATTGGAGCATAGAGCTTTCGTTGTTGCAAGGTATGTGAGGAGAGGTCAGGTAGTAGTTGGATATCTTTGAGGTTATCGGGCAAAGTTGGTCTGTTGTATGCTGCCTGCATCAACCGGTCTTTGAAAGTGAAGTGGTGGAAGCAGACGACCACATCTCTTGGTTTATCTGATGATACTGCACGTGGCCGGAGAGCCCTGTGGGCCCTTTCCATAGCATGCATGTTGCCTTCCAGAGGACCCAAGTATGCTGTGAATAAAGCTGCGAGAAATTCCTGTAGACCACCCGTGGTTACCGTCTCAGGTATGCCTCTAAATCTTATATTGTTCCTCCTAGCTCTATCCTCCACATCTGCCAGCTTCAGCTCCAACTGGGAGATTTGTTCGGCCAGGTTTTCTGCGTAGGCCAGGAGGTTTGAGTTATCAGTGGCTAGATCTTCTTGTTGCCGTTCGAGGGAATCAACCCTATCTCCTATTTCTTGAATTTCTCTTTTAAGTTCAGCCGAACTTCTCTGAATCTCAGCAGTGATAGATTTGGTCTGAGCTGTGAGGAGTTTCTGGAGAGTACTTTCGGTGATGTAGTGGTTAAGATGCGCAGCAGACTGAGAACTTGATTGCGATCCTTCATCTTGAGATTCTGGGTCGCTAATGTCTTTGCTCACAGAGGGAGGTTTCTTGCACGGTTGAGAGAAATGGTCTAAAACAGTCTGCTTCGAGGCCGCTTGGGTCTTGGAGTTCTTTCTAGCCGAGTGTGACATGATTGATGGTTAAAGGGGACCAAAGGGTTTGTTAGTATGGTGGAGACCAGGTCCACCCTGACCACGTACCCGTAGAGAAGTCGTGAAAGCCCTGGACTAAACTCAGAGGAAAAGAAGGGTTAAAGTTCAACACTTGAATAATACATTAACAATATATGGTATACTGTAAGAGCGGGGCCCGCACTGTCCTCACAAGGAGTGATACCTAGCACATATTACTACACCTCAGTAATGCTGTTGGCTCCAAAGAGCCCCCACGCACCTCAGGGGGGGGGGGATACGACCAAAAGGAAGGGAAAGGGATAGTGGAGGTGACCAACCCAGACAAGCTGGGTCGGAGCGGAGGAGGCGCGAGGGGGAACAATGCAGCCTGTCCCGAGTAGTGGGACCCACAGGACTATCACAGAAAAAACAAACAAACCAAGAGCAGTAAAGACATGCAGAGAGACAAACTAAGTGTATGTCAAATCTTATACTGTAGCGGGTCTAATACACAGCGCTTATTGCGGCACCCTTGTGGAGAGAACGCTAAGGCTAGGTGGCAGGTTAATATGAGCTCTATAACGTCCTAAATCCTAGGTGTGATCTGGAGCTGAGTTGTTCACGTGGGTGTACTTTGAGAGATGATCTATCGGTGTAATCAGCACCTACAATTTTGTAGCAGCAATGTGCAGGACTAATATAAAGTGTGCACCTTAAAGCCCAAATGTGGGCAGTAAATATCGATATGGGGTTACACAAATCTGAGTTTTGCTTTGATGGTGGGGCCTTTTAGTGTGTTATGTGTAATTGTTAGCCTAGCCGGACTAATCCACTTGAGAGTGTGGTAGGGAGTGTGTATAAGATCTGATCAGGGCTAACAGTACTGTCTGAGTCTATACTAAAAGAATAATAAAAAAAAAAAAAAAAACAGGAAATAAAAGCCCCTTCCTGAATCCACATCTAGATCCGTATCCTACACAGTAATATTAGAAATGAGGTCTGTGTGTCAGAGTTAGGGTATGCCAAGGGCAAAGTGGAACTGATTTGTCAGTGTTATGTGCTGTTGTGCTATCCTTGTGTGAGGTGTGCACCATATACATATACCTGTAAGGAAGAAAAGGCAGGTTAAAACAATCACACTACACCCTGTGCAAAAAGCTCAGGGACACCAGAGCTGACGCAGCAGCTATGACACTAAATTAAAGTTCAGTCCCAGTGATGTCCATAAAACTGTTATTCTATAGAATGGTGAAGAGTGTCCCCAGGAGGGATATGTGGGGATTATGAAAACGGAATGTGCTGATTCACTGGGTTAATAACAGCTGATGTGTCTTGTAAGTACTTTGATATATGGGGGCCTGCTTTTTAGTGGGAGACCATAAATGAGCAGAATGACTTAGTAATAGAATCAGGCAACCTTTGTTAGAAGTCTCAGGGTCAAAAAATAAAGACTGTTCTGGCCCTATGGGCTTTGTGAAGCTGTAGGTGGGCCTGTTAAAGCCAGACTGGGTAGGACCTGGGGCTCTGCAGGCAAGATAGTTATATGTAGCCCGTTTAACCTTTGTCCTCAGGAGATGCAGGAAGAGGGTGAGAGGGCTAGGTGACCAGTTTATGTGACCCCCAGGCTGTGAGTGTTTAAGATGGGGTTAACTCACCTGCCTGGTCTGAGCTGGATTAGGTCCGGAGGCTGTCAGCACAGCTGCTGCAGCACTTGTAAATACTCCTGCGTCCCAGCAATCCAGGGACACAGCAGGGGTCGTCTGCCACAGGGACTGTAGATCGGCGGCTGGTGGTAGCGCAAGTGGCTGGTTCAGTGAGGCTTCGGGAGCCCTCCCAGGTAGGCCACGCCACCACAGAGGGAGAAGGCAGCAACTAAGATGGCGGATCTTCGCGCCCTAGCTCGTTTAGGCGCGCAAGGTCCCGGAGTGTCCGGGTAGCAAGTTTGAGCCCACAAGGTCCGGGCCAGCTGTGTCACACCCGATGTGAATAGCGGCAGGGCCGGGTGAACAAACCGCAGAGTGGGTATCCTTCCAGTGAGGCGGCACAGAGAGGTATGCGGCTCAGACTTCAGCCTGTCAGCAGGTATTTCTAAGCAGCCGGTTCCTTGGTTGGCAAGGTGGTAGAGATCTTCAGCTCCGGAGCGGATCCCCGACCCTCCGGAGCGAGTAGGAGGCCCTGTGTGAGGATCAAGCAGCGGCAATAGTACACCTGGGGCACCGGTAGTTCAAAGTTTCCCAAATGCCCCCAAGTTTCAAAAGGGGGATAATAATCTGTTGATATGGGCTTGAGTATGTCCGGAATACCTCCCAATGTAGGGAATAATACCCTTTATAATGCACTTTTAGGGCATTAGTTGCAGGAGCTCTCCTCAGACACGTCTTCCTCTGTTGGCGGTTAACTCCGCCCCCCTGCTTTATTACTTTTATTGCCGGATTAACTTAATATTACTGAACTCTGCTTGTCTGACTGTTTAACCCTTGAATTGCTGGACTGCCTTAATATTGATGAAATCTGCTTGTTTGACTACTCTGCCTGTTTAATCCTTGAATTGCCGGATTGCCTTATAATTGCTGAACTCTGCCTGTCTGACCATTCTTGGTTTACCCCGAACTGCTATTCTGCTGGAGTACCTTTCTGTTGCCGAACTCTGCCCGTCTCTGACCATACTCATCTTACTACCGTGAAGGACTACCCTGTTTACCGTGAGTACTGCTTACCTCATTTCTTAAACACACTCTGATTTCGGATATTTAAGACTACTGGCCAAGTTTGGTCTGATAGGGAAATTTCCCATGAGCATTACATTATACTTGGGCTTTGACCCAAATGAGGTAGTAAGAGCAATCTCTCTTCAGGGACAGACCCTTGGAACCCATGCCATACACTTGCAGAATGTGGATTCTAAATTTGAGGCTATATAAGCTATGCTCTCCTCACTGGTTGCAGAAAAGAACACTGTTCCTGTTGTTACACAGCCGGCCCCTGCTGCTAGTGCTGCATCTCCCCCCCCTGTTATTGGATCTATACCACGGATAACGTTGCCTGACAAGTACAATGGTACTACCGACTGTAGGGGTTTTCTCAACCAGTGCAGACTTCACTTCCGCAATGATCCTCTAACCTTCCAGTCTCATCAGTCAAAGGTCACTTTTATAATTTCTTTATTGAAAGATAAAGCCCTAACCTGGGTCTCTTGCCTTTTCGAATAGAGTGCTCAACTCCTGAATGATGCTGATGCCTTCATTTCTGCATTATATTCCGTATTTGGCATCTCCGACCGCACTGCTGCTGCAGATTACTCTCTCTTGGATCTCCACCAGAGCAATAGATCTGTGGCACAATAGCCCATTGAGTTTCGCACCCTGGTACGGAGACTAGTTTTGAGGGCAGTGCTCTCAAAGTGGCCTTCAGGAGAGCGTATCAAGGACGAGCTCACTTATCGTGATGTTCCATCTTCCTTGGATGACTTCATAACACTTTATCCGTCTGGATTCTCGCTTTCAGGAGAGACAAGCTGAGAGGGAGAGAACATGCAGAATCCTTCCCTCTCGACCTCCCACTCGTCCAGTCTCTAGACTATCCTCTACCCCTTTAGCACCTCCAGAGACCTCTGAAGAGGAGCCCATGGATCTCTCTTCCCTTAAGCCCTCTGAGTCTGAAAGACAGAGAAGAAGAAGGTTGAGAATGTATTTGTATTGTGGTTCTGATTCACACCAACTCAAGAACTGTGATGTACTGCCGGGAAAAGCTAACGCTTAGAGGATAAAAGTGGGGTACCTCTAAGCGTTGCCACTGCTAAATCCCCTCACTTTTCTCGGATCCTGTTACCTGTTACCCTTACCTTTCTTCAGAATTCCGTCCATGCTCAAGCCTTTATTGATTCAGGGGCAGCTGGAAATTTTCTGGATCACTGTTTCATGATTCATGCTGTGTTGCCTCTACTTCAGAAAAAACAATCGGCTAGATTTAGAGTTTTGTCGGTAAAGACCCGCGTAGCTAACACCGCTTTTTTTCCCAATGCACCCTTAAGACAACGCTGGTATTGAGAGTTGTCTGAAGGGCTGCGTTAGGCTCCAAAAAGGGTGCGTTGAGCCTAATGTACTGCCACTTCAACCCTCAATACCAGCGTCAATACCAGCGTTGCTTACGGTAGCAGTAAGCAGCTAAAATGTGCTTGTGCACGATTCCCCCATAGGAAACAATGGGGCAGTTTGGGATGAAAAAAAACCTAACACCTGCAAAAAAGCAGCGTTCAGCTCCCAACGCAGCCCCATTGTTTCCTATGGGGAAACACTTTCTAAGTCTGCACCTAACACCCTAACATGAACCCCGAGTCTAAACACCCCTAACCTTACACTTATTAACCCTTAATCTGCCACCCCCGCTATCGCTGACACCTGCATTATATTATTAACCCCTAATCTGCCGCTCCATACACCGCTGCAACCTACATTATCCCTATGTACCCCTAATCTGCTGCCCCTAACATCGCCGACCCTTATATTATATTTATTAACCCCTAATCTGCCCCCCCCCCAACGTCGCCGCTACCTTACCTACACTTATTAACCCCTAATCTGCCGACCGGACCTCGCCGCTACTCTAATAAATGTATTAACCCCTAAAGCTAAGTCTAACCCTAACCCTAACACCCCCTAAGTTAAATATAACTGTAATCTAACGAAATGAATTAAATATTATTAACTAAAGTCTTCCTATTTAAAGCTACATACTTACCTGTAAAATAAACCCTAATATAGCTACAATATAACGAATAATTATATTGTAGCTATTTTAGGATTTATATTTATTTTACAGGCAACTTTGTATTTATTTTAACTAGGTACAATAGCTATTAAATAGTTATTTACTATTTAATAGCTACCTAGTTAAAATAATTACAAAATTACCTGTAAAATAAATCCTAACCTACAATTAAACCTAACACTACACTATCAATAAATAAATTAAATCAATTAACTACAAGTACCTACAATTACCTACAATTAAATAAACTAAACTAAATTACAAAAAAAACAAACACTAAATTACAAAAATATAAAAAGATTACAAGAATTTTAAGCTAATTACACCTACTCTAAGCCCCCTAATAAAATAACAAAGCCCCCCAAAATAAAAAAATTTCCCTACCCTAATCTAAATTAAAAAAGTTAACAGCTCTATTACCAGCCCTTAAAAGGGCTTTTTGCGGGGCATGCCCCAAAGAAATCAGCTCTTTTGCCTGTAAAAAAAAACACAATACCACCCCCAACATTACAACCCACCACCCACATACCCCTACTCTAACCCAAACCCCCCTTAAATAAACCTAACACTACCCCCTGAAGATCTCCCTACCTTGAGTCGTGTTCACCCAGCCGGGCACCGATGGACCAAAAGAGGACATCGGGAGCGGCAGAAGTCTTCATCCTATCCAGGCAGAAGAGGACATCCGGACCGGTAGACATCTTCATCCAAGCGGCATCTTCTATCTTCATCCATCCGGAGCGGAGCCATCTTCTTCCAGCCAACGCGGATCCATCCTTCTTCCACGACGCCTACTCGCCGAATGAAGGTTCCTTTAAATGACGTCATCCAAGATGGCGTCCCTCAAATTCTGATTGGCTGATATGATTCTATCAGCCAATCGGAATTAAGGTAGGAAAAATCTGATTGGCTGATCCAATCAGCCAATCAGATTGAGCTCACATTCTATTGGCTGATCAGAACAGCCAATAGAATGCAAGCTCAATCTGATTGGCTGATTGGATCAGCCAATCCGATTGAACTTGAATCTGATTGGCTGATTCAATCAGCCAATCAGATTTTTCCTACCTTAATTCCGATTGGCAAAGGAACCTTCATTCGGCTAGTAGGCGTTGTGGAAGAAGGATGGATCCGCGTTGGCTGGAAGGAGATGGCTCCGCTCCGCTCCGGATGGATGAAGATAGAAGATGCCGCTTGGATGAAGATGTCTACCGGTCCGGATGTCCTCTTCTGCCCGGATAGGATGAAGACTTCTGCTGCTCCGGATGTCCTCTTTTGGTCCATCGGTGCCCGGCTGGGTGAACACGACTCAAGGTAGGGAGATCTTCAGGGGGGTAGTGTTAGGTTTATTTAAGGGGAGTTTGAGTTAGAGTAGGGGTATGTGGGTGGTGGGTTGTAATGTTGGGGGGGTGGTATTGTGGGTTTTTTTACAGGCAAAAGAGCTGATTTCTTTGGGGCATGCCCCGCAAAAAGCCCTTTTAAGGGCTGGTAATAGAGCTGTTAACTTTTTTAATTTAGATTAGGGTAGGGAATTTTTTTTATTTTGTGGGGCTTTGTTATTTTATTAGGGGGCTTAGAGTAGGTGTAATTAGCTTAAAATTCTTGTAATCTTTTTTTATTTTTTGTAATTTAGTGGGGTTTTTTTTGTAATTTAGTTAAGTTTATTTAATTGTATGTAATTGTAGGTACTTGTAGTTAATTATAATGATAGTGTAGTGTTAGGTTTAATTGTAACTTAGGTTAGGATTTATTTTACAGGTAATTTTGTAATTATTTTAACTAGGTAGCTATTAAATAGTAAATAATTATTTAATAGCTATTGTACCTAGTTAAAATAAATACAAAGTTGCCTGTAAAAATAAATATAAATCCTAAAATAGCTACAATATAATTATTCGTTATATTGTAGCTATATTAGGGTTTATTTTACAGGTAAGTATTTAGCTTTAAATAGGAAGACTTTAGTTAATAATATTTAATTTTTTTCGTTAGATTAAAATTATATTTAATTTAGGGGGTGTTAGGGTTAGGGTTAGACTTTAGGGGTTAATACATTTATTAGAGTAGCAGCGAGGTCCGGTCGGCAGATTAGGGGTTAATACTTAAAGTTAGGTGGCGGCAACGTTGGGGGGGGGGCAGATAGATTAGGTGTTAATATATATTATGTAGGTGTCGGCGATGTTAGGGGCAGCAGATTAGGGGTTCATAGGGATAATGTAGGTGGCGGCGGTGTGCGGTCAGCAGATTAGGGGTTAAAAATATTTATTATAGTGGCGGCGATGTGGGGGGGCCTCGGTTTAGGGGTACATAGGTAGTTTATGGGTGTTAGTGTACTTTATAGCACAGTAGTTAAAAGCTTTATAAAACGGCGTTAGCCCATAAAGCTCTTAACTACTGACTTTTTTCTGCAGGCTGGAGTCTTGTCGGTAGAGGCTCTACCGCTCACTTCAGCCAAGACTCTAAATACCAGCGTTAGGCAGATCCCATTGAAAAGATAGGATACGCAATTGGCGTAAGGGGATCTGCGGTATGGAAAAGTTGCGGCTTGAAAGTTAGCGTTAGACCCTTTCCTGCCTGACTCTAAATACCAGCGGCCGGCCAAAACCAGTGTTAGGACCCCTTAACGCTGCTTTTGATGGCTAACGCAGAACTCTAAATCTAGCCGAATGTCTTAAAATAACTACTCTGGAGGGCACTCCCCTTGGATCAGGTTTAATTCATTTCGAATCAGCACCCCTAACCATGACTGTGGGAGTCCTACATACCGAAAAATTGCAGTTCGATGTAATTCATTCTCATGCACAACCAGTTATTCTTGGTCTTCCTTGGTTACGTATTCACAATCCTCAGTTCGACTGGACTGAGGGACAGTTGGCCTCCTGGGGTAAATCCTGTTTTTACTCCTGCCTGGCTAAGGTTACTCCACTACATCACGTCCTTAAAGCCAGCCTCTAGACCTCTTCTAATCTTCCCTTAGTATATGCAAAATTTACAGATGTTTTTGAAAAGATAGCAGCCGATGTGTTGTGGAGCCCCACTTCCTAAAGGGAGGACTTATCTGCTTTCCAAAACCGAAACCAAGGCCATGGAGGAATACATCCAAGAAAACCTAGCTAAAGGCTTTATTAACCCTTCCTCCTCTCCTGCCAGGACTGGCTTCTTTTTTGTCAGTAAAAAGGATGGTGGTCTCAGACCCTGTATTGATTACAGAGCCCTAAACAACATTACTATCAAGAATCGTTATCCTATTCCTTTGATCACCGAACTATATGATTCGATTCCAAAATGCTCGCTACTTTACAAAGTTGGACCTATGTGGAGCGTATAATCTCATTCGTATCTTCCCGGGACATGAATGGAAGACTGCTTTCAACAGGAGATCAGGGCATTACGAATACCTTGTAATGCCTTTTGGGCTGTGTAATGCCCCTGCTGTCTTCCAAGCATTTGTCAGTGATGTCTTCCGTGACCTTCTTAATCGCACTGTCATTGTCTATTTAGATGACATCCTCATATCTTCATATAAATATGAGTTTGATCAAGTTCATATCCAATTCCTTGATTATGTCATCTCGAAGGAAGGTTTTGCCATAGATCCTACAAAGCTAATCGCAGTTCTGGATTGGCTTCAACCCACCTCATTAAAGGACCTACAGAGATTCCTAATGTTCTCCAATTATTATCACAAGTTTATAAAGAACTTCTCCCAAATCGTTGCTCCACTCACTCCACTGAGCTGACTAAACGAAACAGAGACCGCAAGAATTAACCTCCTGTGGCTGTGGATACTTTCTCTGAATTGAAAAAAAGTAATTTGTTCTGCTCCTGTGCTCCGCCATCCTGATACTGACCTGCAGTTCACTTTAGAGGTTGAATCCTCCGAGATAGGAGCTGGTGCAGTCTTAACCTAAAGGGACCCTTTAGGTTCCAAGTTGCACCCGGTAGCCTTTTTCTCCAACAGCTTCACTCCAGCAGAAAGAAATTACGATGTGGGCAATCATGAACTCTTACCAATTAAGATGGCCCTGACTGAATGGCGTCATTGGCTAGAGGATACCCCCAACCCCATTCATATTATCACTGACCACTAAAATCTGACATACCTAGACTGCTCATCGACTCAATCTTCGACAGACCAGGTGGGCCCTATTCTTTTCTTGTTTTAACTTTATAGTCTCTTACCTTCCTGGGACCAAGAATAAAAAGGCTGATCCCCTTTCCCATCAGTTTCCTCAGTCTAGTGACTCCTCTGAATCTCCTATTGAACACATCATACTCCCCTCCTGTGTGGTTGCTCAGCTCAACACCTCTCTTCTTCAAAGACTGCAACAAGCCCAGTCAAAAAAACCTTCTGAAGGCCCTGCGGCTTCTGAGATCCTTTATGTTCCTCCAAACCTTTGCTCTCCTGTCTTATCCTGGGCTCAGGACAGCAAGCTGTCAGGTCATCCTAGTTTGACAAGAACCTTTAAACTCCTTTCCCAACATGTGTGGTGGCCTACCATGAAGTCGGACTCTCAGGATTATGTCAAAGCTTGTCAGACTTGTGCTATTAATAAGACTCCCTGTTCCCTACCACATGGCCTACTTCAACCATTGTCCATACCTAAACAACCATGGACACACATAGCTATGGATTTTGTTGTAGACTTTCCTCCTTCTGACCATCATACAGTGATATAGGTGGTGGTGGACTGGTTCTCCAAACTTGTTCATTTTGAACCTTTAATGAAGTTACCTACAGCCCAAGAATTGTACACTCTTTTTCTGTTATATTTGGTATGATTACATGGTATACCTATAAATAGGTCCTCAATAGGACCTCAATTTATTTCTACCTTTTGGAGAAGCTTTTGCAAATTGCTTGAAACCCACTGTTTCTTTATCACCCCCAGACTAACGGGCAGATGGAGAGAACCAATCAGGATCTGGAAGCCTATCTCAGAGCATATGTCAATTCACAGCACACTAATTGGTCTGGGTTGTTACCCCTAGCTGAACTTGCAAAGAACACTCATTGGCATTCTTCTCTATGGTGCTCTCCTTTCCAGGCCGCAGCTGGTTATCAACCTTGTGTTTTACCTCTTTCTGCTCAATCCACAGGAGTCCCTGATGCAGAACGTCGCTTCACTGACCTCACTACCCATTGGCAACGAATACGCTCTCAGGTTCACTCAACCACCTCCAGATATAAGAGGTTTGCCGATCATCATCGAGCCAGTTTTCATGCCTTTGTTGCAAGTGATCGTGTCTGGGTCACTACCCGACACATCCGCTTACTTCAACCTTGTCACAAATTGGGACCTCAGTATATTGGTCCTTATAAAACCCTCAAAATACTTTCTCCTGTTGCCTACAGAGTGGCCTTGCCTAAGACCTTGTACATTCACCCAGTCTTTCACATCTCCTTCCTCAAACCCTACGTCACAAATAGGTATACTCGACTCAGACGTCATCCTCCTCCACTCCTGATTCAGGGCGAACCAGAGTATGAGGTTGCCAAAATCTTGGATTCCAGAATTAGGCACTGGCACCTCCAATACCTTATATACTGAAATGGATACTTGAAAGGGAGCGTTCCTGGGTTCCTACCCGTAATGTGCATGCTCCATCTTTGGTCTCCAAGTTCCATGCTGCTCACCCTTCGAAGCCCTGTTGCCAGGGACATGGCAGTTGCTGCTCTGGTGGTTGCCAGGGACGTAGCAGTTCCTGTGAGCATGCGGCGATGGTCATTGCTGCATGGTCTATTCCCCTCTCAAGCTGGATCCTTTGAACTCCTTGGTGCAAATTGGCGCCTATGTAAGTACCTGCATAACTTACATTCACTGCCTAAGTATAGGTGTTAATGTATGTGCTCCTAGGTACTTTATTACTTGAATTGCCGGATAGCCTTAATATAACTGAACTCTGCTTGTCTGACTACTCTGCCTGTTTAACCCTTGAATTGCCGGATTGCCTTATCATTGCTGAACTCTGCCTGTCTGACTACTCTGGCTGGTTTACCCCTTAACTTCTAAACTGCTGGATTATCTTTTGTTGCTGACCTCTGCCTGTTCCTGACCACTCTATTGGTTTACCCCTGAACTGCTATTCTACTGGAATGCCTTTCTGTTGCCGTACTCTGTCTGTCTCTGATCATTCTCTGCCTTCATCTTATTACCGTGAAGGACTACCCTGTTTACCGTGACTACTGCTTACCTCATTTCTTACACGCACTCTGTTCTAGGATATTACCTTATAATTCCGCTTGACGCCGGGATAAGAAGACTACTGGCCAAGTTTGGTCTGATACTGAAATATCCCACAAGCATTGCATTATACTTGGGCATGGACCCAAATTAGGTAGTAAGAGCAGTCTCTCTTCAGGGACAGACCCTGGGAACCCATGCCATACACTTGCAGAATGTGGATTCTAAATTTGAGGCTATATCAGCTATGCTCTCCTCACTGGTTGCAGAAAAGAACAATTTAAGGATTATCTACTTTACCTGCCTTGGTCACTTGAATATGAACTTGTCACTGCATATTGTATTTTTTTTCAGATGGCCTTCGTGTTTTTGTGCATATTCTTTTGATGTAATTTACAATGAAAATAAAAAATACAGCTCAGATCACACTTGTTAAACTATTAATCTGCTCAGCGGATCGTTTCCAACAGACATCGATGAATGCCGACAGAATACGCCGCCCCTTGCAGATTCGTGGCCAATCGGCCGCTAGCAGGGGGTGTCATTTAGGATTAGGCGGATTGATGTCCGCAGCCTCAGAGCAGGCGGACAAGTTATGGAGCAGCGGCAAGCCTGAAAGTTTGCGTGGAAACAGGGGCATCAAGTTCCATTTGGAGCTTGATAGTTCGGCCCCCATGGGGTAGATTTATCAAATGTCGGACTGACATAATCTGCTGTATTGGATCATGGTCCGGCCAACATTGCTAAATGCCGACAGCATACGCTTGTCGGGCAGTTTAGCATTGGCACAAGCATTTTTGGGGAAATGCTTGTACAATGCCACCCCCTGCACATTCGCGGCTGCTAGAAGGGGTGTGTTAATCATCCCGACCGTATCCAATTGGGATGATTGCTGGTCTGACCACCTCAGGGGTGGCGGATGAGTTAAGTAGCAGCGGTCTTACGACCGCTGCTTCTTAACTTTTGTTTCTGGCAAGCCTGAAGGCTCACACGGAAACAGCTGCATCCACAACTTGTTAAATACACCCCATGGTCTTAATACACTAATGTAGGAGTTGCAATGAATAACTAATTCAGAGCAAGACAGCCTGTGGGCCAATCAGGAGACGCATATGTACATAGCCACAGACAGCTTTCTGTTCATAAGCATTTCAGCAGCATTTCTGTTGTTCAGCGCTTTGGTTAGGATTTGAGTATAATAGTGTTTTTTTAAAAAAAATATTATACTTAACTTAATATTAGACTATTATGAAAATTAAATACATACATCTTTCTAGATGTTGCGATTGTTGCGATTGTGATTTATGCATTTTTGGGATTCTATTAGTTCTCATGTGCTTTGCGACATTACATATTAGTGTTATTTAAATATTTAAATTTCATGACCAACCAATAATGAAAGACTATAAAAACAGATATGTATATAGCCTTAATTAATCTAGTTCATTGTATAATAAAGGGACAGTATACACCAATTTCATATAACTGCATGTAATAGACACTACTATAAATAATATGCACAGATACTGATCTAAAAATCCAGTATAAAACCTTTTACAAACTTTCTTAGAAACTACCAATTTAGCACTGTTGATGAGGTTAGGCTGGGACACCCAGTGAAAGGGGCTGAGAAAACATGAAGAGCAGACACTTAAGTATCTTTGGGGCCGAATTATCATAGTGCAAGCGGACATGATCCGCTGTAGCGGATCATGTCCGCTGCACATCGATAAATTGGCATTTATCATTGCATAAGCATCTTTCGTGAAATGCTTGTGCAATAACGCCCCAAGCACTTTCACAGCCAATCGGCCACTAATAGGGGGTGTCAATCAACCCAATCATATTTGATTTCTGTCCGCGGCCTCAAAGCAGGCGGACAAGTTATGGAGCAGCAAGGGGCATCAAGCGCCATACGGAACTTGATAAATCGGCCCCATAGCATATACTCTGCAAAAAAAAAGAGTGTTTGGGTTTGGCCTGAACTAAAGTTGGTAACCTTAAAGGGATGGTAAGGTCAAAAAAATTCTATTTCGAATTGTACAAGGTTGCTAATAAAAAATATTTGATCAAATACCTTGAGCTGCAAAGTTTTATCCGTTCTCTTGCTATTACGGCTAGAAAGTTGTAGGCTTTCCAAACCCCATTGTTCATTTGCATAAGCCAATCACGGTGGGCAACCTGTGTGTCTCCCTTTCTATTTAGTGTCTGGGTATAGCTCGACTGTATGCTGGAGTTAACGCAATGCACATTCAGTTCAGGAGTTCCCTGTCAGACGTCACTGCAGTTGTCCCTATACACATGCGTCTAATTTTCCTGAAGGACCTGGCAAAAGTCTTTTGTTATTGCTGTGCCCATGCGTGACAGATCTGGAAAAATTGTGAATGTGTTGTGGGAGTAAAAATATGGTAATTTATTACAAACAGGCGGGCGGTTTAGAGAGATGAGTAAGGCAGGCCATTTTTGTGGTGGGGCTGGAATCTTGACGTCACATCGATATCATAAGAAAACAGTTTAAACGGTGTTATAGAGCTTCGGTTTTGAGAAAGTAGTAAGGTGCAGATGTATTAATTGTATGAACCTTGTGTAGGTTAATATAGGTTAATATTATCTGGACTGTTCTAATCCTTTAACTGGTGAGCCTCCTATCACATCAAATTACACATTAGTTTGCAATACGCTGCCATTGAGTAAAAGTTACATAATACCTACCTAACCTGCTGCTCTTGAGGTGTGCCTCGCTCACTGATGTGATCTACAACCGTAAGCAGATGAGAGGTTTAGCAGCCAGAGTATGTCTTAAACGGACAGTAAAGTGAAAATGAAACTATCATGATTCAGATTTGCAGTTTATAACAACTTTCCAATTTTCCTCTATCAAATTAGCTTTGTTCTCTTGGTGTTTTTTTTAGAAGAATAGGGCTCACGAGCAGTATATGCACTACGGGAGCCAGCTGAACACATGGTGAGCCAATGGACAGGAGACATATATGTGCAGCTTTCAATCACCAGGCTAGCTCTAGCAGTGCATTCCTGCTTTTCCGACTACCTAGGTATTCTCTTCAATAACAAAGTGATTGTGATAATAGAAGTAAATGAGAACTGCATTCTTTATCTGAATCAAGAACATTTAGGGCCAGATTACGAGTGGAGCGCAAATGTTTGCGTGCAAGTGAGATATCAGGTTTTGTGATTATTTGTGCGCAGGTTAAATTGTAATTTTAACACTGATGGATGCTACAAGTGTGTGTGTGTTTAACCCCCGCAAAGGTTAAAGTACCGCTCTGTAACCAAAGAGCACTGCTTGTCCCAAATTGAAACTGCTGCTGAGCCAATCAGCAGCTCACTTTGACAACCCTTTATGGGTATTAATAACATAGAGTTTTGCAGGGTCACTAGTGTTAAAATAACATGCTCTAACAAAATATACATCTTTTTTATACTATAATGGCCTTTAATGCTTTTTGACTTTTGATATATTTTTTTGTAATATTTAAGAAATTAATAAATGTATGAAGTTAGGGAACCTCCCTTATGTTATTTGCTAAGGAGCACATACAAAAGCTCCAAATGAATAAAAAAACGTAACTTCTAAGCACAACTACACTATAATGGTTACTACTCACTATGCAATCGCATTTCATCCTGTTCCTGCAAGCTCTTTTCCAAATCATTCTCTTTTTTAAAGGCTTAAGGGACATAATACTCATATGCTAAATCACTTGAAACTGATGCAGTATAACTGTAAAAAGCTGACAGGAAAATATCACCTGAGCATCTCTATGTAAAAAAGGAAGATATTGTACATACAATGTCCTCAGCTCAGCAGAGTAAGTTCTGTGTAAAAAGTTATACTCAGCTGCTCCCAGCTGCAGGTAAAAAAAGAAAAATGAAGAAATGAACAGCAGCCAATCAGCATCAGCAGTGCTGAGGTCATGAACTCTTTTACTGTGATCTCATGAGATTTGACTTAACTCTCATGAGATTTCATTGTTACACTGAATAGGGAAATAACATGAGAGTGCACGAGGCTCATCCTTTCAGCTGTCCCAGGACAGACATACTAAAATGCTGCTTAGAAATCCTTTACAATGGGATGTGGCTACTGAGGAACTTTTGAGGGTAAAATATCTTTCTTTTTTAATAGAGATGTTCAGGGTGATATTTTTCCTAGTCAGCTTTTTACAGCTATGCTGCGATCACTTTCAAGTGTTTTCAACATTTGGGTATTATGGCCCTTTAAAGGAAGACAAGTCAAAATTAAACTTAGGTGATTCAGATAGAGCATGCAATTATAAACACATTTCCAATTTACTTCCATCAGCAAAATTTGCACATATTTACACTTTTCGAGTCACTAGCTTTTACTGAGCATGTGCAAGAATTGACAGAAAATTGACAGAATTTGCTTAATGTTAGGGTGCATGATACAAAGTAGGAACTTTACATTTATTTTAATTTTTTTATACAGTTTTACAGTTAAACAAAATATATATTTTTTTAAAAAACTCTCAGCTTTATTGTAGAGCAAAGCAGCCACTGCAAAATGTAAAGCTCCTGCTTTGTATCATGCACCCTAACCTGAAGCACATTATACAGATGTAAAAAATATTACTGATCTGTGAGTGAGCACAGCTTATGTCACAGCTTGTGAGAATACCTGGAGCTCCAAGATGGCAGCCCCCAAGTACAAGGAGGCGGAGCTTCAGTATCTGGCACCTTTAAGCATTTAAAACATAACTGATTTGAAAATAGCTACAGGAACAGGATGAAATGCAATAACATGGTGAGTAGTTACTATTCTTTTGTAGTTGTGCTTAGCAGTTTAATGTCCCTTTAAAGGGACATTTTATTGTAAAAATGATATCTCTCTACATGGGTGTTTTCAGCCTCTTATTTCCTAAAGCAAACTAAACCATATATAAATGTTTATTGCAGGAATTCTTCGTGCTCTACAACCTGTATTGGTATCTCGTGTGGATCCAGAGTCTCGAAAAACCACAATAAATGAAATAACACAACGAGCAACATCAGGAGGGAAATGGCCTCAGGTACAAAACTGCACTACAGTACATCACTCATAATGCAAACTTATATGTCCTCATTTAACCCATATGAGCCACATTTATTATTTATTCTATTACTGTAAATAACCCTCCAAATCTCTATTGATGTATATAAGCATTGACTAATAGCGCCCCTAGTGCAAGTTTCTGTCGCTCAAATTTATCAAACAGAATACAGCATAAATCTTGTAATTTGGTCAAAACATTCTTGCGTTTATCAAAATGAAAATTCCCCATGAAAATAATTCATTTGCAAGCAAAGAAGGTCACATTACCATTATTTGCATCACATGTTTGAATAATTGAAAGTGTTTTTCATCTTTTGCACCGAAGGTTCCAGATTTATCAATTTGCGTGCAGTGTAAAGCAATATTCCAAACAGCAATTTTCATTTACCAGAAAAGTGGGTTAAGTAGGGGGCGCCACAGGCAATCTGGATTTTCTAAAATTCTTATTTAGCTTGGTTTTAAATTCAGTTCAGTAAGGAACAAATTTGAGGCTAGTTTTCCTTTTTTCTAATAGTTACAATATGTTGAACATTAAGTGTGGATTAGGAAGGTTTGATAACAGGCTCTGTGCTCTTGATATTAAATTGAATTGTTTAGTAATTAGTATCAAATCTCTTTATCTAGTGATGGTGTAAATGTGACGTGCAAAAGATGTGAAGGATAAAAAAGGACTGTTGATAATTCTACGTCTATTATGTTCCCTTATTTTTATATAATTTAAAAAAAAACTATTTTGGATCAATTTTTCATACGGGTGATGATATATTGGCTGGTGTTAGAAAATCTTATAATGTGAGCTAGTGTTAGATGATCTTTCAATATAGTGGTGGTGATAATTCTATCACAATTAATTATTTTTTTTTGAGTTTGTGTGAGTGATGTTTATGTCATTTTATTAAATGTAGCCCCAGATTCTATTAAGAGTTAAAGAGGTTCAAAATGGGGTGAATCAATTTGTGAATGTGATCAAAATTAAGCAATGAGTACAGGATTAAGAAACAAATTCAAAATTTAATAAATGACAGTTTAAATAGTTCAATTTCCTATACCTATTACTAAATGCAGTTATAGTTCTGAGAAAAGGAAAAAAATTTCAGTATGATAATATTGTTCCCTTATAAAAAGACACCGGTGTCCTAACAGCAAATAAATTAAAAATATTAAAATAGTAAGCTAAACACATACAAAATGCTTGATATGCTAAAAGTTAGCTTGGCTTAAACCAAGTTAACCCCTTGAGTGCTAACGACGGCTCTGAGCCATTGCAGAGTTTCCCACTCTGGTGCTAACAACGGCTCAGAGCCGTCGCTAGCACTCTCCCACCTTGATGGAGATCTGGGGGCTCCATAGGAGCAGGGAGCATGCTGTTAGATCGCCTAACCTTTCCAACAGTGTAAGTCTTGGGGATCTGAAAGAAAAAAAAAAAGTTAAAAAAATATATATTTTAAAAAATCTAAAAAAAAATCTAAAAAAAAAACAAACTAAAAAAGCTTAGCACCCAGGTGGGAAAGTGCTTAGCACTCAAAGGGTTAATTATAAAACAAGTTGGTTATTTTCAGTGTACAAGATGTATAACTTCATATACAATTTGCTGTATTTGCAAAAATATTGGAAACGTAATGATTGTTGCAGTAAAGCGCTTTGTACATATATATTATTGCTCAGTCTCTGTTTTTTAGTACTAGTAGTTTTGTACTAGCAAACAGTAATTTTGTAGCCAGTAGATCAGGTGTTTTGGTTGCAGTGGTCCTGGGAGACTGCTACAATTATCTCCCAGGACCGCTGCAACCAAAACACCTGCCATATTATATTGAATATACGGAGGGACTTGGGGGAATAGCGGTAGGAGCAAAGAACATAGAAACTAATTCAAGAAGTGCGCGCACTCAGGAACCACCATCTTGCCCCTATTGGTCAATGAAGCTCATGTAACCAAGATACGAATTTGGATACAGAAACCTAACGGCTAGAGACGCCGCAACAAACAAAAAAAAGGATTAAAAGATCCTCCGAAACACAATAAGGTAGTGTCACACAGGATTTTATATCAGGTGAAGTAAAGCCACTGATAAGTAAACGGAACTCTGACAACTTTAAATCACCTTAGAAATGAACGGAACTGTAAAACATCTTAAATCTGCAACAAATGTGGCGTTCTATTATTATCTGTTCTACTGGCTACAAAATTACTGTTTGCTACAAAAGTACTGTTTGCAAAACAGAGACTGAGCAATAATATATATGTACAAAGCGCTTTATTGCAACAATCATTACATTTCCAATATTTTTGCAAATACGGCCAAAATTGTATATGAAGTTATACATCTTGTACACTGAAAATAACCAACTTGTTTTATAATTAACTTGGTTTAAGCATTTTCTATGTGTTTAGCTTACTATTTTAATATTTTTAATTTATTTGCTGTTAGGACACCGGTGTCTTTTTATAAGGAAACAATATTATTATACTGAAATTTTTTTCCTTTTCTCAGAACTATAACTGCATTTAGTAATAGGTATAGGAAATTGAACTATTTAAACTGTCATTTATTAAATGTTTAATTTATTTCTTAATCCTGTACTCATTACTTAATTTTGATCACATTCACAAATTGATTCACCCCATTTTGAACCTCTTTAACTCTTAATAGAATCTGGGGCTACATTTAATAAAAAAACATCACTCACACAAACAAAAAAATTGTGATAGAATTATGACCACCACTATATTGAAAGATCATCTAACACTAGCTCACATTATAAGATTGTCTAACACCAGCCAATATATCATCACCCGTATAAAAAATTGATCCAAAATAGTTTTTTTTTCATTTTAAAATTATATAAAAATAAGACGTAGAATTAAAATTAGACGTAGAATTATCAACAGTCCTTTTTTCTCCTTCACATCTTTTGCACATCACATGTACACCATCACTAGATAAAGAGATTTAATATTAAACAATTTAATATCAAGAACACAGAGCCTGTTATCAAACCTTCCTAATCCACACTTAGAGGCCTATGTATCAAAGGTCTTGCGGACCTGTTCCGACAGTGTGGATCAGGTCCGCAAGACCTCGCTGAATGCGGAGAGCAATACGCTCTCCGTATTCAGCATTGCACCAGCAGCTCACAAGAGATGCTGGTGCAACGCCGCCCCCTGCAGACTCGCGGCTGCCAGCAGGGAGGTGTCAATCAACCCGATCGTACTCGATCGTGTTGAATTGTGGCGATTCCTGTCCGCCTGCTCAGAGCAGGCGGACAGGGTTATGTTGCAGCGGTCTTTAGACCCTCTGCTTCATAACTGCTGTTTCTGGCGAGTCTGAAGACTCGCCAGAAACACGGGCCCACAAGATCCATACGGAGCTTGTTAAATGGGCCTCTTAATGTTCGACAACTCCTAACTATTAGAAAAAAGGAAAACTAGCCGCAAATTTGTTCCTTACTGAACTAAATTTAAAACCAAGCTAAATAAGAAGTTTAGAAAATCCAGATTGCTTGTGGCGCCCCCTACTTAACACACTTTTCTTGTATTAAACACGTGGAGTCAACTGTGAGAGACTCCACTAGTAAGGGAGGATATATCTGGTATAGAGTTTACACAGTTCAATTAACCTTTTTTCGGAACTTTCATTTACCACCCCTGAGTTTGCAGAGAGGTGTAGAGAGGTGTAGCTGTTATTTGTGTTTCTGTTTATATATTAGATAGATATGAAACAGAGTGAAGCAATGGGTGCAATTCTAGAAAACTTGTCGGCATAGAGAGAAATCATCAGTTTATTTGACAGAGCATTATATTGTAAAGTAAGCGTCTCTCCTTAAAGGGACACTAAAGTCAAAATTAAACGTTAATGACTCAGAGCAGCAGTTTTAAATAACTTTCCAATTTACTTCCATTAATAAAATGTTCACAGTCTTTTTATATTTACACTTTTTGAGTCACCAGCTCCTACTGAGCATGTGCAAGAACTCACAGAATATACATATATGCATTTGTGATTGGCTGATGGCTGTCACATGAGGGGGAGTGGAAATAGGCATAACTTTGAAATTTGTCAGTAAAAAATCTACTACTCATTTAAAGGGACAGTCTACACCAGAATTATTATTGTTTAAAAATATAGATAATCCCTTTATTACCCATTCCCCAGTTTTGCATAACCAACACAGTTATATGAATATATGTTTTACCTCTGTGATTACCATGTATCTAAGCCCCCTTTATCGCAGTGCTTTTGACAGAAATGCAGTTTAGCCATTCAGTGCAGATTCCTAAATAACTCCATGGGAGCGAGCACAATGTTATCTATATAACACACATGAACTAGCACAGTCTAACTGTGAAAAACTTTCAAAATGCTCTGAGCTAAGAGGCGGTTTTCAAAGATTTAGAATTCAGTTTGAGTCTACCTAGGTTTAGCTTTTCAAAAATACCGCCAAGGGAACAAAGCAAATTTGATGACAAAAGTAAATTGGAAAGTTGTTTAAAATTGCATAGCCTATCTGAATCATGCAAGTTTATATTTGACTAGACTGTCCCTTTAAAGTTTAGACTAAGGGGCATATCTATCAAGCTCTGTATGGAGCTTTAAGCCCCGTGTTTCTGGTGAGCCTTCAGACTCGACAGAAACACCAGTTATGAAGCAGCGGTCTAAAGACCTCTGCTCCATAATCTGCCCGCCTGCTCTGAGGAGGCGGACAGACATCGCCGCAATTCAACCTGATTGAATATGATCGGGTTGATTCACACCTCCCATCTAGCGGCCGATTTGCCGCGAATCTGCAGGGGGCAGCGTTGCACCAGCAGCTCACAAGAGCTGCTGGCGCAATGCTGAATGCGGAGAGTGTATTGCTGTCCACATTCATCGATGTCTGTCGGACCTGATCCGCTGATTAGATAATGTCGGACAGACACATAATAAATAGGCCCCTAAGTGCTATTGCATTGTCTTTTTATCATGCATTTGTTGATTATGCAAATCTACTGTATTTACTGGTCCTTTAATATACCGTAAAACATATTAGTGAACTTCCCTTAATGAGATACACAGTTCTCAAGGTAAAATAGACTTTAAAACAATTGCTGAGGAACCTCATAATACTGACAAGGCGTAATATAGAATCTCGCCAGTCCAAAAATTTTACAAAATCAGCTCCTTATTGGCAGCTGCTGAGCAGTGTTATGTTTTAAACCACTTTATGCTTCTGGGAAGTACTTTTTATAGTGTTCTTAAAAAAAATCAGGAAATTTAGGGAGACCTACATTATTGAACTTCTAAACGGGATTGCGCTTTCATGAAAGGGGTTTCAATAATTTAGGTGCAATAACTGTAGAATGCAACATAATGAATATGTTTGGACGCTAACAAATGAGTGATTTAATTTGGAATCCTGGTCACCAAAGCTTGTTTCCTTTAAAAAACATGTTCACTAAGGAATGATCTCATTTGAATATCATCTTTGCAGCTACGATATTGCAATTGAGTGGATTCATGTTTTACAGTTACAGTTTTAGAAGACGACATAATTTCTTTGAATAGAAACCCATAGTCTTCTTCTTGTTTTAGGATGTACTGTAGATCACGCCAAAGCAGAAAACAGTGCTTTCAAAATCAATAAAAAGGAAATATTGAAGAAAAGAAAAACAATACTTTTAAAATATTAAAAGTGCCAATATAGTGACTGAGCAAATGTGCACAGTATGTCCATTATGTCTACATATATATGGCATTCAGATGGTTTAGCTGTAATCAGGATGGATTTGAAACTGACAAATTTACAATCCCGTTTCAAAGGCCAGTTTTAAAGATGATTTTGCTGATAGGGACAATCGCAACAGTGAAAGTGTGACTTAGAAATACACATTAACAGAAAGTGATTGCTACATGCCATTTCCAGATGGTCCTGTTGCTACATTTCCCCTTCAGGAAGTAAACGGAATATCAATTTCACAAATGTAGTCCTATTCCTTATTGTTGTATGCAAGCCTCTTTATAACTCCCTTTCCTTTAAAGATACAGTAAACACTGTTTATGCTTAGTAAGACAACTTTGCAATATATTTTCATTAATTGTTTTGCCACTTTTTCATGCAATTTAGCTCTAAAAATTGTATTACGTAAAGGCACACTGAGGAATATTGCAAGGGATCCGCAGCTATGTTGAGCGAGCCTGTGGAAATATTCCAAGCTACCGAAATAGTGGCATTGACGAGAGGTGTTTACTATACATGTTATTAGTCAGCAATGCTGGCTATAAACAACACACAGCATCATCACCCATATTGGTGATGTACAGTAAAGGATCCATTGAAATATAACTGCTGTGTGCCTAACCACTAAATCTAATACACCTAAACTGAAGTACCCCACTATCGCAAACTAACACTACACTAATAAAATATCTATTAACCCCTATGCCGCGACATACCCCAAATACATACTAACCTAACACCTAACCCCCCCTCTAAACTAACCCCACTAAGTTACAAAAAATAAAAAAAAAGCTAGGTTCCAAAAAAAAAAAAACTTAGCTATAGTATCCAAAAGAAAATCATTATACCTAACACTAAACTACATGCCCCATAAAATAAAATACCCACCCAAAACAAAAAAAAAACTAAACGCTAAAATAAATTACAATAGCTCTTTTAAGGGGGCTTTTGTAGGCATTGATCAGCTAAAAGTGATCCTAAAGTGAGCAGCTCTTTTAAAAAAAATAAAAAAATAATAATTACAAAAACACCCTCTACAATACAAGTAACTCCCCACCCCCAAAAATAACAAAATCTAACTAAAAAAAAAAAACTCATAGAAAATAAAAGTTCCTATTCATAAAAATAAAAAAACACCCAAAAAATCCCTAACTTCCCAAAAGTGGTACTCACCATTTGGTAATTTCTCTTCTCTTGATCCGACATTGGGTTCCCTTCATCCAGGCTCCTAGCGCTGGAGGCACATCTTCAAGGAGAAAAACTTTGGTGGCCTCTTCCGCCCCTCCACTACGCAATCTTTTTTAACGTCGGGTCCACTTCATCCCAGCTCCTGGCGCAGGAGGCCCATCTTCGTGGCAGAGGTGGACTTTGACAGCCTTTTTCGTTGCCCCTGCTCCACATCTTTTTTTCTTCAGCTCTCTTCTACGAGCCCTCCTCTTCATGTGGTTGCCACCACAGACTGAAATTCTGGAAGCGCAGCACACCAATATATAGGGGCACCACTTTATTCCTATTGGCTGATTTTAAATTAAGTGGTACCCCTATATATTGGGGTTCTGCGCTTCTGGAATTTCAGTGTGCGGCGGTGACCACATGAAGACCGCCACGAAGATAGAATACCGGCGTCCCCCAGAAAGAAGATGGGCCCTGATGTTAAAGAAGATTGTGGAGCGGAGACAGCGGAAGAGGTCACCAAAGTCTGCTGCCGTGAAGCTGGTGCCCTGGCACCAGGAGCCTGGATAAAGAGGACATAACATCGGATCAAGAGACCCCGGAGTACCATTTTGGGGTTAGTTAGGGGCTTTTTTGGGTGGGTTTTTTATTTTTAAGACTAGGGGGTAAATTTATCATGGTGCAGACAGACATGATCATGTCCGCCGCACATCGATAAATGCCGACAGCATACGCTGTATATATATATATATATATATATATATATATATATATATATATATATACAGTATATATATATATATATATATATGACTGATATATGTGCAAACTAGCAGTTCTATCAAGTATCAGTATTGTAACATACCACCTATGGGAAAAAAAAAAGGAAAGCTCTTTTAAGAGGCAAACGTTCTTTTACTCATTGTCCCCACCTCTCCAATTCATTAGTACTTTATGTATGCCCCAATATTTCAAATCAGTATTTGAAATATTGGGGCATACCTATACCAAAGAATTGGAGAGGTGGGGACATTGAGAAAAAAATAATTAAAAAGAGAGTGAAGTAATATACAAATTTGATACATTCTATCCAAATGGCTTGAATTAAGTTATATCTGTTTCCTTTCCTATTCGAATAAGCCCTAAATGTGTTTAGAAGTATACGCAGTTATAGAGTACTTTTTATTAATACAGAGTAATATATGTTATCCACATTTGATTTGTATCCACATTTGACGGTATCTTAAGCTATTTTAGTGCCCTCTAAATATACAGGGAGTGCAGAATTATTAGGCAAATGAGTATTTTGACCACATCATCCTCTTTATGCATGTTGTCTTACTCCAAGCTGTATAGGCTCGAAAGCCTACTACCAATTAAGCATATTAGGTGATGTGCATCTCTGTAATGAGAAGGGGTGTGGTCTAATGACATCAACACCCTATATCAGGTGTGCATAATTATTAGGCAACTTCCTTTCCTTTGGCAAAATGGGTCAAAAGAAGGACTTGACAGGCTCAGAAAAGTCAAAAATAGTGAGATATCTTGCAGAGGGATGCAGCACTCTTAAAATTGCAAAGCTTCTGAAGCGTGATCATCGAACAATCAAGCGTTTCATTCAAAATAGTCAACAGGGTCGCAAGAAGCATGTGGAAAAACCAAGGCGCAAAATAACTGCCCATGAACTGAGAAAAGTCAAGCGTGCAGCTGCCGAGATACCACTTGCCACCAGTTTGGCTATATTTCAGAGCTGCAACATCACTGGAGTGCCCAAAAGCACAAGGTGTGCAATACTCAGAGACATGGCCAAGGTAAGAAAGGCTGAAAGACGACCACCACTGAACAAGACACACAAGCTGAAACGTCAAGACTGGGCCAAGAAATATCTCAAGACTGATTTTTCTAAGGTTTTATGGACTGATGAAATGAGAGTGAGTCTTGATGGGCCAGATGGATGGGCCCGTGGCTGGATTGGTAAAGGGCAGAGAGCTCCAGTCCGACTCAGACGCCAGCAAGGTGGAGGTGGAGTACTGGTTTGGGCTGGTATCATCAAAGATGAGCTTGTGGGGCCTTTTCGGGTTGAGGATGGAGTCAAGTTCAACTCCCAGTCCTACTGCCAGTTTCTGGAAGACACCTTCTTCAAGCAGTGGTACAGGAAGAAGTCTGCATCCTTCAAGAAAAACATGATTTTCATGCAGGACAATGCTCCATCACACGCGTCCAAGTACTCCACAGCATGGCTGGCAAGAAAGGGTATAAAAGAAGAAAATCTAATGACATGGCCTCCTTGTTCACCTGATCTGAACCCCATTGAGAACCTGTGGTCCATCATCAAATGTGAGATTTACAAGGAGGGAAAACAGTACACCTCTCTGAACAGTGTCTGGGAGGCTGTGGTTGCTGCTGCACGCAATGTTGATGGTGAACAGATCAAAACACTGACAGAATCCATGGATGGCAGGCTTTTGAGTGTCCTTGCAAAGAAAGGTGGCTATATTGGTTACTGATTTGTTTTTGTTTTGTTTTTGAATGTCAGAAATGTATATTTGTGAATGTTGAGATGTTATATTGGTTTGACTGGTAAAAATAAATAATTGAAATGGGTATATATTTGTTTTTTGTTAAGTTGCCTAATAATTATGCACAGTAATAGTCACCTGCACACACAGATATCCCCCTAAAATAGCTATAACTAAAAACAAACTAAAAACTACTTCCAAAACTATTCAGCTTTGATATTAATGAGTTTTTTGGGTTCATTGAGAACATGGTTGTTGTTCAATAATAAAATTAATCCTCAAAAATACAACTTGCCTAATAATTCTGCACTCCCTGTATCTCATTTTTTTGGCTCTACTTAAAGTGACACAGTATAGAAAGAGTTGTGTCGTTTAGAAGGGTTTGGTACCTATTTGTCCAGTGTATTACTAGTCCACTATTTCTTTTGTATCTTTAGAAGTACCCATATAGCTATGAGTCATTTCCCCTCTGTCTTTGCTTACATAACTATTTGGGTCATTATATCATACAGGTTATTTATGTTTTTCTTGGTTTGTGTATATATATATATATATATATATATATATATATATATATATATTTGATAAGATATGCAGTATTATTTGTTTTTGTTTGTTGCCTCTACATCTTTCTTTAGCTTACAATCCTACAATAACTTTAACTGGACATAGTTCACTCTTGTTTTGATTGTTCCATTAGGGCATCTTGTTAGAGGCATTTTGTGCACAACTTAATTTAAAGGGACACACAAGTACACAAAGAAAATGTTACAGCATTTTGGTATTGCACCATTGCTTGCATATAACTGTCTTAAACTCCTGTAAAGAGAGCATATCTGGTGAGTCAGTAACAAGTAGGGTTGCCACCTTCAGGCCATACCTAAACACTCTTGTGCCATGCACAGCACAGGATAATTTACTTCCATCTTAATGGGAGGAGAGTCCACTGCTTCATTCATTACTTGTGGGAAATAAAAACCTGGCCACCAGGAGGAGGCAAAGACACCCAGCCAAAGGCTTAAATACCTCCCTTCATCCCCCAGTCATTCTTTGCCTTTTGTCACTGGAGGTTGGCAAAGAAGTGTCGGAAGATTCGGAGTAGTCTTTTATGGAGGGTAGTACTCTTCGCGATGGGGCTGGAGTTTTAAGTAGTCCTTTCAGCCTCTCAGTGAGAGCATGGGTGAATGTTAGAATCCGGAGATGCAGGGGGAGTTCTTCTGGGAAACCATCCCAACCCATATTAACAGCTCCTTAAGCAATCAGTGTTGACAAGTTTCGCTGCCTGCTTTTCTTCTCTCGAGTCCATGTCAGAAGCGACGCTACTAACCTGTCACACTTGAAGGGCGTTGATTCTGGTAAGATCGTTTCATTTTATATATATATATATATATATATATATATATATGTGTGATAACGCAAGAAGACAGGGTCACAGTGTGACTCCTTTTATCTGTATAGAATCTAGAGTGATACCCTTGGAAGGGTATATATATTTAGATTGTAAGTTCCCACGGGAACAGGGCTCCCAATTCCTCCTGTATTTGTTTGTTAAAGTTTGTCTGGTGTCTCATATTGTACTGTCCTTTTATCTTTGTTACCTATGAACAGCGCTGCAGAATCTATTGGCGCTTTATAAATAAAGAATAATAATAATAATAAGGGGGTTATGGAACAGGGGGGGATTTTATTATGTATAATATTGTTTATTGTGTTTCTGCTGCACTTGTGTGAGATGAGGCTCTGTCAGTGTGGAACAGTTAGAGAGAGATTGAGGCGGGCTTTTTTTGGCGCGTCTCTCTCTCGAGTGCAGGGGCGGTCCTGCATTGCACTCCATGTGACCGGGTGTGTAACTTCCTCTCTTGACCTGCGTTCGGAGGAGACGAAAGTTGTTTCTTGTAGTACGGGTCATAGGAGGTGGTGAGCGCCCCGGCTATTGGGATATAAAGGTGACATTTAATAATTTAATCAAGTTCATAATAAATGCGCCAGCTATGGAGGACTCTGATATGTTAGAGGATACTCCCTCTTTATCTAAGCCTATTAACTGTGTATATTGTGAGGAGGTTCCGGTCGAACAAAATGGCGAACATTATTAAGAATGAATGGGAGAAACTGGGTTCACCCTTTTCTCCCTCGTCTTCTTTTAAGAAGCTTTTCCCAATTCCAGACGCGCCGCTTGAACTGTGAGGAACCATCCCTAAGGTGGATGGTGCTATCTCCACGCTCGCTAAGAGAACGACCATTCCGCTTGAGAATAGCTCCTCTTTCAAGGAACCCATGGATAAAAAGATGGAGTCCATGTTGCGGAAGATGTTCCAACTGACAGGGTTCGTGTCCAACTGGCGGCGGCATTTGCTGTGGTGGCTGGTTTGACGCACTATCAGCAATGGTCGAGGTGGAGACTCCCCTCAATGAGATTTGGATCGAATCCAAGCCCTACGGGTAGCGCATTCGTTCATTTGTGATGCTAACATGCAGATTATTTGCCTAAATGCTAAGACATCAGGGTTTTCTCTTTTAGCCCGCAGAGCTCTGTGGCTAAAATCATGGTGTGCTGACATGACGTCTAAGTCTAGCTTGCTTTCCCTACCGTTCAAGGGGAAGGTTTTGTTTGGCCCGGGCTTGGATTCTATCATATCTACAGTCCCGGGTGGCAAGGGTGCCTTCTTACCTCAGGATAAGAAAGCCAAACCTAAGGGATCTACTTTTCGTCCCTTTCATGCGGACAAGTCTCAGCGCCAGCAGCCTTCCACAAAATCTGAGCAATCCAAGAGATCTTGGAAGCCAGCAAACTCCAAGTCCAAGAACAAGTCCAAGCAGAACAAAAAGCCAGCCGAGTCAAAATCGGCATAAAGGGGCGGCCTCGGACCAAACTATCTCTTTTTGCAGATGCCTGGAGGTGAGATGTTACAGATCCTTGGGGTCCTGGAGGTCGTCGTCCAAGGGTACAGGATAGGTTTCAAATCGTATCCACCCAGAGGCAGGTTTCTCCTGTCAAACATCTCTTCAAGGCCAGAAAAGAGAGACGCCTTCCTGGGGTGTGTGAGGGATCTCTCATCTCTCTGGGTAATCGTCTCAGTCCCTCCGGCAGAAAGAGGTCTTGGGTATTATTCAAACCTTTTTGTGGTCCCAAAGAAGGAGGGCATGTTTCATCCAATTCTGGACCTAAAGGCCCTAAACAAGTTTCTGTCAGTTCCATCGTTCAAGATGGAGACGATCAGGTCAATTTTGCCCCTGGTTCAGGAGGGGCAATTCATGACGACTATAGACCTGAAGGATGCTTACCTTCATGTTCCAATCCACAAGGATCACTTAAAATTTCTAAGGTTCGCCTTCCTGGATCAGCACTTCCAGTTTGTGGCCCTTCCGTTTGGTCTGGCGACCCGCCCCAGGAGTCTTTGCAAAGGTTCTGGGAGCTCTTCTCGCAGTAGCGAGAGCCAACCGGATTGCAGTGGCACCGTATCTGGACGATATCCTGATCCAGGCTTCATCCTACAGTCTGGCAGAGGATCACATGAGAGCTTCTGTCCCACGGGTGGAAGATAGACGAAGGAAAGAGTTAATTAGTCCCCAGCAACAGGGTGGAATTCCTGGGTACAATAATAGATTCTTCAGCAATGAAGATATTTTTGACAGACCAGAGACTTTGCAAGCTGGCGTCCAACTGTCTAGCCCTACAGACATCCTCCAGGACATCTGTGGCCAGGTGCATGGAGATAATCGGGCTCATGGTATCCAGCATAGATGTCATTCCATTCACCAGGTTCCATCTCAGACCTCTTCAGTTATGCATGTTGAGACAATAGAATGGCGATCATTCAGATTTATCCCAACAGATATCTCTGGCCAGACCGGTGAGGGAGTCCCTGTCTTGGTGAATCCGCCCGGGGCAGTTGTTTCAGGGGACATCCTTCCTGTGACCATCCTGGGAGATTGTAACCACAGATGTGAGTCTATCAGGATGGGGAGCCATTTGGGGTTCCAGTAGGGCACAAGGCAGATGGATTTGCGAGAAATCGAGTCTACCTATAAATATTTTGGAACTTTGAGCGATATTCAACGCTCTGAGAGCTTGGCCCCCTCTCGGGTCATCCCAATTCATCAGATTCCAATCGGACAACATTACCTTGGTGGCTTACATAAACCACTAAGGGGGGATGAGAAGCTCCCTAGCAATGAGGGAAGTATCTTGGATTCTGGAATGGGCAGAGACTCACAATTGTTCGCTCTCAGCAATCCACATTCCAGGAGTGCTGTGGGGGAGGTATTTAAACCTTTGGCTGGGGTGTCTTTGCCTCCTCCTGGTGGCCAGGTTCTTATTTCCCACAAGTGATGAATGAAGCAGAGGGCTCTCCTCCCACAGATGGGAATTAAATGATCAGGTAAGCATAATTTATGTTTTTTGCAGAGTACACACTATGGGGTCGATTTATCAAATGTCTGTCCGACATGATCAGCTCAGCGTATGCTGTCGGCATTTAATATTGCACAAGCAGTTCTGGTGAACTGCTTGTGCAATGGCACCCCCTGCAGATTTGTGGGGCCGCTAGCAGGGGGTGTCAATCAACCCGATCGCATGAGATCGGGCAGATTGATGTCCACAGCTTCAGAGGCGACGGACCAGTTAAGGTTCACACGGAAACATTCGGCCCTATATAAATTGGCCCGTATGTAAAATAGCACTTAAGCACAAACTCGAACACACACACACATACTCTCTCTCTCACACACTAACACACACACACTCTTTCTCTCACATACACATAAATACACTCACTCTTTCACACACAGAAAGACACTGACAAACACAAAGACACGCACACTCACATACACACAAATACTTACACACAGACACATTCCCACACTTAGACATACTCATCTGCAATCAACTAATCATTGTTTCCCCCAGGCAGTGACGTTTGTGCAAAGGGGACGCCAAGGGGGGACGGGGACGGACAGTGATTACTTGATTGCAGATGAGTCATCTGTCAATCAATTGATGAAAATGGCAACCGGAGCTTCAGCTCTTATCCATGTAGCGTTTATAGTGAAATAGCTCGGTTTCATGAATTAAACTTTCATTCATTCTTTAATTTCTATCGTTTCACTTGAGGTAAACGATTTAACTTTACATTCACTTTAATATACTAATTTCTGTAAATATAGTTTACTTTATAAAGTTTGTATATTTTTTATTGTAGGTTCTACTTTTTCCAGAAGGAACCTGTACAAATCGTTCCTGTTTAATATCTTTTAAACAAGGTAAGAATATTTATTTGCATTATTGATATTTTGTTCCTCTTGTTTTTTTTGTTAAATTCAAAGTAATTATATATGGATTCTATGTTGCTATTAGAGGGTGTATTGTGGATTTTGATTCCTAGTTAAATGTTAAATATTTTACTATATTTATTTTTTATAATATTTATTATATTTGTCTTATTTAAAAAAAAAAAAAAATTGTATATATAACTCATTCCCAATAGTTAAAAAGGACTGATCTCAAAGCAGCTCGAAATCAGTACTAGACACAGTAAAATCATATAAAAAAATTCTCAGTATTAGAACTTTTCTTGGTATAAAATGTATTCAAATATTATTTTTTTTTCACTTTGTAATGTAAATGGAGAAAGGACAGGACCAAAGCATTTGCTGTATTTAATAATGTACACAAAACCCAGATATTTTGTTTCCCAAGCTTTGTACCTAGTATGTGTACCTATGTGAGTATGTGCGGATCCATGTGCATGCGCAATTTTATATCTCAGACTTCGTGGGTTCACTTTGAGACTCCCGACATCACCGCTGATGCCATTGGCTTTGAAAGCTAGTGCCTGCCCAGCATAGACTCACAACACTCAAGCCCAGGGAGTGTTTACTTTGTTCGAAGATTACTTTTGTATTTTAGAATAGGGTAGGGAATTTTTTATTTTGGGGGGCTGTTTTATTTTATTAGGGGGCTTAGATTAGGGGTAATTAGTTTAAACCACTTGTAATTCTTTTTTTATTTTTTGTAATTTAGTGGGGGGGGGGTTTGTATTATAGAATAGTTTATTTTATTGTATTTTATTTTAGGTAATTGTAGGTAATTTATTTAATTAATTTAATGATAGTGTAGTGTTAGGTTTAATTGTAACTTAGGTTAGGATTTATTTTACAGGTAATTTTGTATTTATTTTAACTAGGTAGCTATTAAATAGTTATTAACTATTTAATAGCTATTGTACCTAGTTAAAATAAATACAAAGTTGCCTGTAAAATAAATATAAATCCTAAAATAGCTACAATGTAATTATTAATTATATTGTAGCTATATTATGGTTTATTTGATAGGTAAGTATTTAGTTTTAAATAGGAATAATTTAGTTAATTATAGGAATATTATTTCGTTTAATATAAATTATATTTATGTTAGGGGGGTGTTAGGGTTAGGGTTAGATTTAGGGGTTAATAACTTTATTATAGTAGCGGCGACGGTGCGGGCGGGAGATTAGGGGTTAATAATTGTAGGTAGGTGGCGGCGATGTTAGGGAGGGCAGATTAGGGGTTAATACTATTTATTCTAGTGTTTGCGAGGCGTGAGTGCGACGGTTTAGGGTTTAATACATTTATTATAGTGGCGGCGAAGTCCGGTCGGCAGATTAGGGGTTAATACGTGTAGTTAGGTAGCGGCGATGTTGGGGGGGCAGATTAGGGGTTAATAAATATAATATAGGGGTTGGCGATGTTAGGGGCAGCAGATTAGGGGTTCATAAGTATAATGTAGGTTGCGGCGGTGTACGGAGCAGGAGATTAGGGGTTAATAGTATAATGCAGGTGTCAGCGATAGTGGGGGCGGAAGATTAGAGGTTAATAAGTGTAAGGTTAGGGGTGTTTAGACTCGGGGTACATGTTAGGGTGTTAGGTGCAGACTTAGAAAGTGTTTCCCCATAGGAAACAATGGGGCTGCGTTAGGAGCTGAACGCTGCTTTTTTGCAGGTGTTAGGTTTTTTCAGCCCAAAATGCCTCATTGTTTCCTATGGGGATATCGTGCACGAGCACGTTTTGCCAGCTTACCGCTGCCGTAAGCAACGCTGGTATTGAGGGTTGAAGTGGAGCTAAGTTAGGCTCAACGCAGCCTTTTTTCAGCCTAACGCAGCCCCTCAGACAACTCTAAATACCAGCATTGTTGGAAGGGTGCGTTGGCAAAAAAAGCAGCGTTAGCTACGCGGCTTTTTACCGACAAAACTCGAAATCTAGCCGATTGTTTTGGACTGTACGCTTTTCACTCCCTTTATATCTCCCAAATGATTGTATTATACCAGAGTCACTGATAAAATACTTGAAAAATGTTTTAACTATACAAAGTGCAATATTGTGTTCACATAATTAATTATTTGGACCACTTTATTTAGAAACTGAAAATTCATGTGAGCTAAAAAGCTATTAAAAATAAAACCTTCAGTATACTCCACAATTACTCTTCATGTTTATTGATGCTGTGTAAAACCACAAAATAAGCTATACACAAATTATATGACATATGCCCACTATTTATTTTCTTACATTTTGTGCTAGATTACAAATCGAGCAGTAATCTTAACACAAGCGTTATATTGCAATATTGTGATCACTTTAATTTGCGCTCATATTACAACTTAAAAGTAAATGTGATTGCTCAAACGCAATTTCATTTTACTATCAAACTTTTTACGCAAGCGCAAAGGTTGTATAAAGGGTTTGCACTTAAAAAAAAAGTTGCACTAAGCACAAAAAACCCCATTAAAATTAAGTTTCATGACCTACACTATCCACTCCCAAAGTTATTAACCCCTAATCCGCCACATCCCTCATCGCAAACAATCTGCTACATTATTAACCCCTAATCTGCCTCATCTCCCATTGCAAACTACCATGCTATACTATTAACACCTAAACCGCTACATCCCCCATCTTAAACTACCCCGCTACACTTTTAACCTCTAAAACCGCAATAACCCCAACACTACCTAACCTCCTAAACTGCCATTACACCCATTGCAATAACCCCCTACTCTATTAACCCATACACTGCCATTACCCCACCGCGATAACCCCCTACTCTATTAACCACCTAACAGCTAGCCCCCCAAAGACCCCTAACCTAAGACTGCCTAAGTTACCAAAAATAAACACTACTAAACAATGCCCTATCCTAAAACTAAAGTACCCTAAAAAACCTACACTAAAACTAAAATAACCCCACAAATAAAAAAACCTTAACTAAAAATCGCCCGGAAAAGGACATTTGCCCAGCAGGGCCTTAATTTAATTGATTTTATAGCTCTTTTGCAACAAAAAAACATCTATCTTAAAAAAACCATCTTCAACCAGTTCATTTGGGTGGCAGTGATGGGTTTATATCGGCGCTCCTTGGTCCCCAACCGGGACTCCTAGATCTTCTTGGGTGGTCCTATTCTGATCTTCCACTCAAACCTTTTTTATGCTGTCATGTTGAAGAGTATATAAGGGTGCCCTTGCATTTCTATTGGCTGATTTTTCATTCCAACTTAAATCAGCCAATAGAGTGAAAGATTTTTCTATTGAGGTCGGGATCGTAGTGGTTTAGTGGTTAATAGTGTTAGGGTTAAAAGAGATGGGAGGTTATGGCGGATTAGTGGTTAATAGTGTAGCAGGCTTAAAATTTGGGGATGTAGCAGTTTAGAGGTTATTAGAGTAAGGAGTTTTATTGTGATGGGGGTTAGCACGTGAGTATAGGTGTTAGATTTTTTTAAACTTTGCTGCTCTTGAAGTCAATAGGGTTGATTTGATATCATAAACGCTATATCCTGTGGTTAATTTTTTCAGAGCGTCAGGTTTCATGCAAGTTTTCATTTTCAACTTATAATACCAGCGCTACCCGTCACACACAAAAATGAACCTCTGTTGAAGGTAAAGGGATGGTCTACTTGAAAATGTTTATTGTTTAAAAAGATAGATAATTCCTGGGCGGAGCCGACCATGAAGTGAAATGGACGTGTATTGCTAATGCTCCGTGTTCAAACTGGCACCAGAGGAGATTACTGTGGGTTCAGATGCTCTCTGACCCACACAAATAAATAGAGAGGATGTAAGAAAAACCTGGGAACACAAATAAAGCAACACCATGTGAGTAAAATGCAGTTTTAAGCAAACTGAAGCCTCTAATATAAATGCGCCCCTGCAGCTAGGCCTGGAAACCCCATACCTCATTATACACACAGCAGCTTCCAGAGGGTTAACTGCGGCCCAAAATAAATACCGGAGCTGCAAATAAGATCTCAGGGGCAAGCAGCAGGCAGAATTGAGAAGACGGGAACATAGAAATCTAAAAGGGATGAACCAGAGCAAATGTTAAAATCGCGCCCCTGCTAAATTGACCGGGAAACCCCATTTTTACATTAGAAGGCTGTGTGGTGCCTTACAAGTAACACAGGCCTTTGCAAATAAACAAGATCATAGTGGGAAGGAAGTAGATCTCAAGCAGACAAAGAGAGAGTTGCAGAGGGTTAAAAGAGGGTCACTAATAAAAGGTAAAGAGCTCAGACAGTGCCCCTGCTGTTTTGCTACAGAAATCCCCTACAAGCAAACGGTCTGACACAGCCTTTATACACAGCACAAGTACTGACTTCTGAACAAGGCCTAGTTTATATGATTTCTGAATAACCTCAGACTGGACACTTATCAATAAAAGGCCCAAAGGTATAAAAGGACTGTACTACCATATAGTGACATTTTGAAGGCAGATAATTACAGATCAAGCCTGCAGTGTTGGTTATAATTACAGACACAGGGACCACTGCAAAGAATCAGCACATAGATACAGGACTCTCTTGTTCCATAAAATATTAAGTGCAAGATCAGCAGGGGCCTTTGAAAAACTATACATAACATGGCAGCTAGGAGGGTTACTAAAATTGACAAGGGAGCAAAAATAACCAACACCCCCAGCTCAAAGATGAATACTTTTTTTAAGACAATACAGTCACCCTCCTTAGAAGATGATGATACCTCACAGCTGCCACAAGAGGATCATCGGGAAATATTGCCGCCTGATGGGGAAAATATTATTAAGAATGAATAGGAGATACTTCGATCTTCTTTTTCCCCTTCTTCTTCCTTTAAGAAATTGTTCCCGGTTCTGGACTTTCAATTAGAGTTGTGTGGTTCTTTCCCTAAGGTGGATGGAGCTATCTCCACGCTTGCTAAGCGCACTACTATCCCGCTTGAGGATAGTTCGTCGTTTAAGGAGCCCATGGGTAAGAAGCTAGAAACTCTGTTAAGAAAGATGTTTCAGCACACAGGGTATTTGTTTCAACCTGCAGCGGCGGTTGCTGCGGTGGCTGGAGCCGCTACCTATTGGTGCGACTCTGTGTCAGAGATGATCGAGGTGGAAACTCCCCTTAACGAGATCCAGGAAAAATTTAAGGCCTTGAGGGTAGCTAATTCTTTTATCTGTGATGCCAATATGCAGATCATTCGCCTGAATGCCAAGACATCAGGTTTTTCTGTTCTAGCCCGTAGGGACTACCCTCTAGATTACTTTCCCTACCATTTCAGGGGAAGATTCTTTTCAATCCAGGCCTGGACTCAATCATATCCATGGTTACTGGGGGCAAAGGTGCCTTTATACCACAGGATAAGAAGAATAAACCTAAAGGACAGGGTCATCCCATTTGCCAGATTCTATCTCAGACCTCTTCAGCTATGCATGCTGAGGCAGTGGAACGGCGACCACTCAGATCTGTCTCAACAGATTTCTCTGGACAACCGGTCGAGAGAATCGTTCTCTTGGTGGCTCTGTCCAGATCACCTGTCTCAAGGGACATCCTTCTTAAGACCATCCTGGTAGATTGTGACTACGGACGCAAGTCTATCAGGATGGGGAGCTGTTTGGGGTGCCAGGAAGGCACAGGGCCAGTGGACTCGAGAGGAATCTCTCCTCCCGATCAACATTTTGGAACTTTGAGTGATCTTCAATGCTCTGAAAGCTTGGCCTCTTCTGGGTTTGTCCCAGTTTATCAGATTCCAATCAGACAACATAACCTCAGTGGCTTAAATCAACTATCAGGGGGGAACGAGGAGCTCCCTAGCAATGAGGGAAGTATCTTGGATTCTGGAATGGGCGGAGGCCAACAGCTGCTCGCTGTCAGCCATCCACATTCCGGGTGTGGACAACTGGGAAGCAGATTTTCTCAGCAGACAATCGTTTCATCCGGGGGAATAGTCTCTCCATCCCAAGGTGTTTGTGGAAATTTGCAACAGATGGGGGATAGAGATAGATCTCATGGCGTCCCAACTCAATACCAAGCTACCTAGATATGGGTCGTGGTCCAGGGATCCTCAGGCAGAGCTGATAGATGCATTAGCAGTGCATGGAGGTTCAGCCTAGTTTACATGTTTCCACCGTTACCACTTCTCCCTCGTGTAGTGGCCTGCATCAAGCAGGAGCAAGCTTCGGCTATTCTAATTGCTACATTGTGGCCACGAAGGATGTGGTTCACGGACCTGGTGGGGATATCTTCATCTCCTCCATGGAGGTTACCTTGTCACAGGGATCTGCTGGAACAGGGTCCTTTTGTTGATCAGAATCTAGATTCTCTGAGGCTGAATACTTGGAGATTGAACGTTTAGTCCTAGCCAAAAGAGGTTTTTCTGAGATAGTGATTGATACTCTCATTCAAGCTAGAAAGCCGGCCACACGTCACATCTGTCATAAGTTGTGGAGGACCTACTTATTCTGGTGTGAAGAGTGTGGATTCCCCTGGCATAAGTTCAAGGTGTCCATGATTTTTTCCTTTCTCCAAGATGGTTTGGAGAAGGGACTTGCCGCTAGTTCCTTAAAGGGACAGAGCTTCCTGATGTACAGTCTTTCTTTCATGTAATTAGCAAGAGTCCATGAGCTAGTGACGTATGGGATATACATTCCTACCAGGAGGGGCAAAGTTTCCCAAACCTCAAAATGCCTATAAATACACCCCTCACCACACCCACAATTCAGTTTTACAAACTTTGCCTCCGATGGAGGTGGTGAAGTAAGTTTGTGCTAGATTCTACGTTGATATGCGCTCCGCAGCAAGTTGGAGCCCGGTTTTCCTCTCAGCGTGCAGTGAATGTCAGAGGGATGTGAGGAGAGTATTGCCTATTTGAATGCAGTGATCTCCTTCTAAGGGGTCTATTTCATAGGTTCTCTGTTATCGGTCGTAGAGATTCATCTCTTACCTCCCTTTTTCAGATCGACGATATACTCTTATATATACCATTACCTCTGCTGATTCTCGTTTCAGTACTGGTTTGGCTATCTGCTATATGTAGATGAGTGTCCTGGGGTAAGTAAGTCTTATTTTCTGTGACACTCCTAGCTATGGTTGGGCACTTTGTTTATAAAGTTCTAAATATATGTATTCAAACATTTATTTGCCTTGACTCAGAATGTTCAACTTTCCTTATTTTCAGACAGTCAGTTTCATATTTGGGATAATGCATTTTAATTTAACATTTTTCTTACCTTAAAATTTGACTTTTTCCCTGTGGGCTGTTAGGCTCGCGGGGGCTGAAAATGCTTCATTTTATTGCGTCATTCTTGGCGCGGACTTTTTTGGCGCAAAAATTCTATTTCCGTTTCCGGCGTCATACGTGTCGCCGGAAGTTGCGTAATTTTTTGACGTTATTTTGCGCCAAAAATGTCGGCGTTCCGGATGTGGCGTCATTTTTGGCGCCAAAAAGCATTTAGGCGCCAAATAATGTGGGCGTCTTATTTGGCGCGAAAAAATATGGGCGTCACTTTTGTCTCCACATTATTTAAGTCTCATTTTTTATTGCTTCTGGTTGCTAGAAGCTTGTTCTTTGGCATTTTTTCCCATTCCTGAAACTGTCATTTAAGGAATTTGATCAATTTTGCTTTATATATATGTTGTTTCTCCAACATAGGTGTGTCCGGTCCACGGCGTCATCCTTACTTGTGGGATATTCTCTTCCCCAACAGGAAATGGCAAAGAGCCCAGCAAAGCTGGTCACATGATCCCTCCTAGGCTCCGCCTTCCCCAGTCATTCTCTTTGCCGTTGTACAGGCAACATCTCCACGGAGATGGCTTAGAGTTTTTGGTGTTTAAATGTAGTTTTTATTCTTCAATCAAGAGTTTGTTATTTTAAAATAGTGCTGGTATGTACTATTTACTCTGAAACAGGAAAGAGATGAAGATTTCTGTTTGTAAGAGGAAAATGATTTTAGCAACCGTTACTAAAATCGATGGCTGTTTCCACACAGGACTGTTGAGAGGAATTAACTTCAGTTGGGGGAAGCAGTGAGCAGACTTTTGCTGCTTGAGGTATGACACATTTCTAACAAGACTCGGTAATGCTGGAAGCTGTCATTTTCCCTATGGGAACCGGTAAGCCATTTTCTTTGTTTAAGTAAAAGAATAAAGGGCTTCATTAGGGCTTAAAAAACTGGTAGACATTTTTCTGGGCTAAAACGATTACTTTACTAAGTATATTTGGCAGATTATTACTTTTAATAGTTGTTAAATCTTGGGGATTGTTTTAATAAAAACGGCAGGCACTGTATTGGACACCTTTTTCACTGGGGGCCTTTTCTAGTCATAGACAGAGCCTCATTTTCGCGCCTCTAATGCGCAGTTGCTTTTGGAAAGCATGGCATGTAGATGCATGTGTGAGGAGCTAAGAACCACTGAAAAAGCTTATAGAAGGCATCATTTGGTATCGTATTCCCCTCTGGGCTTGGTTGGGTCTCAGCAAAGCAGATACCTGGGACTGTATAGGGGTTAAATGTAAAAACGGCTCCGGTTCCGTTATTTTAAGGGTTAAAGCTTTCAAATTTGGTGTGCAATACTTTTAAGGCTTTAAGTTACTGTGGTGAAATTTTGGTGATATTTGAACAATTCCTTCATACTTTTTCACATATTCAGTAATAAAGTGTGTTCAGTTTAAAATTTAAAGGGACAGTAACGGTTTTATTGTAAAACGTTTTTTGTGCTTTGTTAACAAGTTTAAGCCTGTTTAACATGTCTGAACCATCAGATAACGATGTTCTATATGTATGAAAGCCAATGTGTCTCCCCATTTAAATATATGTGATATATTTGTGTCATAATGTCCAAACAAAGTAGGGATAATAATGCCATAGATATGATATTGCCCAAGATGATTCCTCTAATGAGGGGAGTAAGCATGGTACTGCATCATCCCCTTCTGTGTCTACACCAGTTTTGCCCACACAAGAGGCCCCTAGTACATCTAGTGCGCCAATACTTATTACCATACAACAATTAATGGCTGTAATGGATAATTCTATTGCATGCATTTTTTTCCAAAATGCCTACTTATCAGAAAGCGTGATTGCTCTGTTTTAAACACTGAGGAGCAAGAGGACGCTGATGATATCTTTTCTGACATACCCTCACACCTATCTGAAGGGGCCAGGAGGGAGGTTTTGTCTGAGGGAGAAATTTCAGATTCAGGGAAAATTTCTCAACAAGCAGAACCTGATATTGTAACTTTTAAATTTAAATTTCAACATCTCCACGCACTACTTAAGGAGGTATTATCTACTCTGGATGATTGTGACAATTTGGTCATTCCAGAGAAATTAGGTAAGATGGACAAGTTCCTAGAGGTTCCGGTGCCCCCCGATGTTTTTCCTATACCCAAGCGGGTGGCGGACATAGTAAATAAGGAGTGGGAAAGGCCCGGCATACCCTTTGTCCTCCCCCTATATTTAAGAAATTAGTTTCCTAAAGTCGACCCCAGAAAGGACTTATAGCATACAGTCCCCAAGGTCGAGGGGGCGGGTTCTACTCTAAACAAACGCACTTCTATTCCTATAGAAGATAGTTGTGCTTTCAAGATCCTATGGATTAAAGGTTAGAGGGTTTGCTTAAAAAGATGTTTGTTCAGCAAGGTTACCTTCTACAACCAATTTCATGCATTGTTCCTGTCACTACAGCTGCGTGTTTCAACTAGAAAAGTCGCTTAATAAAGAATCTTCGTACGAGGAGGTTTTGGACAGAGTTCAAGCTCTTAAATTGGCTAACTCTTTTTTATTTTAGATGCCGCTTTGCAATTAGCTAGATTGGCGGCGAATAATTCAGGGTTTGCTATCGTGGCGCGCAGAGCGCTTTTGCTTAACATCCCTTTCAAGGGTAAAACACTGTTTGGCCCTGACTTGAAAGAGATTATTTCAGACATCACTGGGGGAAAGGGCCACGCCCTCCCACAGGATAGGTCTTTTAAGGCTAAAAATAGGCCAAATTTTCGTCCCTTTCGCAGAAACGGACCAGCCTCAAATTCTACACCCTCTAAGCAAGAGGGTAATACTTCTCAAACCAAGCCAGCCTGGAGGCCGATGCAAGGCTGGAACAGGGTAAGCAGGCCAAGTCACCTGCCACTGCTACCAAAACAGCATGAAGTGTTGGCCCCCGATCTGGGAAGGATCTGGTGGGGGGCAGACTTTCTCTCTTTGCTCAGGTTGGGGCAAGAGATGTTCAGGATCCTTGGGCGCTAGAAATAGTTTCTCAAGGTTATCTCCTGGAATTCAGGGAACTACTCCCAAGGGGAAGGTTCCACGGGTCTCAATTATCTTCGAACAGGCATTCTTACACTGTGTAGAAGACCTGTTAAGCATGGGTGTGATTCATCCTGTTCCATTAGGAGAACAAGGGATGGGTTTTTACTCCAACCTGTTCATAATTCCCAAATAAGAGGGAACATGCAGACCTATTTTAGATCTCAAGATTCTAAACAAGTTTCTAAGGGTTTCATCATTCAAAATGGAAACCATTCGAACGATCCTTTCTACCATCCAGGAAGGTCAATTCATGACCACGGTGGACTTAAAGGATGCGTACCTACGTATTCCTATCCACAAGGAACATTTTCGGTTCCTAAGGTTCGCCTTTCTGGACAAGCATTACCTGTGGCACTTCCATTCGGATTAGCCACTGCTCCAAGGATTTTCACAAGGGTACTAGGGTCCCTTCTAGCGGTGCTAAGACCAAGGGGCTTTGCAGTAGTACCTTACTTGGACGACATCCTGATTCAGGTGTCGTCTCTGTCAAAAGCAAGGGCTCATACGGACATTGTCCTAGCCTTTCTCAGATCTCACAGGTGGAAAGTGAACATAGAAAAAAGTTCTCTGTCCCCGTCAACAAGAGTTCCCTTCTTGGGAACAATAATAGTTTCCTTAGAAATGAAGGTTTTTCTGACAGAGGCCAGAAAATCAAAACTTCTAAGCTCTTGTCAGGTACTTCATTCTGTTCTTATTCCTTCCATAGCGCAGTCCATGGAAGTAATAGGGTTGATGGTTGCGGCAATGGACATAGTTCCTTTTGCACGAATTCATCTAAGACCATTGCACCTGGGCATGCTCAGACAGTGGAATGGGGATTATACAGTCTTGTCTCCGACGATACAAGTAGATCAAATAACCAGAGATTCACTCCGTTGGTGGCTGACCCTGGACAACCTGTCACAGGGAATGAGCTTCCGCAGACCAGAATAGGTCATTGTCACGACCGACGCCAGTCTGGTGGGCTGGGGCGCGGTCTGGGAACCCCTGAAAACTCAGGGTCTATGGTTTCGGGAAGACTCTCTTCTCCCGATAAACATAATGGAACTGAGAGCGATATTCAATGCTCTCAAGGCTTGGCCTAGACTAGCAAAGGCCAAATTCATAAGGTTTCAATCAGTCATCATGACGACTGTTACATATATCAACCATCAGGGGGTAACAAGGAGTTCCCTGGCGATGGAGGAGCATCCGGGGGAGTGGGAACTCCATCTGGAAATCTTTGCCCAAATAACTCAATTATGGGGCATTCCAGACTTGGTTCTGATGGCCTCTCGTCAGAACTTCATGGTCCCTTGTTACGGGTCCAAATCCAGGGATCCCAAGGCGACTCTATTGGATACAATAGTAGCACCTTGGATCTTCAACCTAGCTTATGTATTCCCACCGTTTCCTCTCATTCCCAGGCTGGTAGCCAGGATCAATCTGGAGAGGGCTTCGGTGACCTTGATAGTTCCTGTGTGGCCACACAGGACTTGGTATGCAGACCTGGTGAATGTGTCATCGGCTCCACCATGGAAGCTACCTTTGAGACAGGACCTTCTTATTCAGGGTCCATTTGAACATCCGAATCTGGTTTTCCTCCAACTGACTGCTTGGAGTTTGAACGCTTGATTTTATCAAAGCGTGGGTTTTCAGATTCTGTAGTAGATACTCTTATTCAGGCTAGAAAGCCTGTAACTAGAAAAATTTACCATAATATATGGAAAAAATATATCTGTTGGTGTGAATCTAAAGGATTCCCATGGAACAAGATAAAAATTCCTAAGATTCTTTCCTTTCTACAAGAAGGTTTGGAGAAAGGATTTTCTGCGAGTTCTCTGAAGGGACAGATCTCTGCTTTATCTGTTTTACTTCACAAAAGGCTGGCAGCTGTGCCAGACGTTTAAGCGTTTGTTCAGGCTCTGGTTAGAATCAAGCCTGTTTACAGACCTTTGACTCTTCCCTGGAGTCTTAATCTAGTTCTTTCAGTTCTTCAAGGGGTTCCGTTTGAACCCTTACATTCCATAGATATTAAGTTATTATCTTGGAAAGTTTTGTTTTAGGTTGCAATTTCTTCTGCTAGAAGAGTTTCAGAGTTATCTGCTCTGCAGTGTTCTCCGCCCTATCTGGTCCATGCAGATAAGGTGGTTTTTACGTACTGAGCCTGGTTTTCTTCCGAAGGTTGTTTCCAACAAACATATTAACCAGGAGATAGTTGTACCTTCTTTGTGTCCGAATCCAGTTTCATAGAAGGAACGTTTGTTACACAATTTGGACGTTGTCCGTGCTCTAAAATTCTATTTAGATGCTACAAAGGATTTCAGACAAACATCTTCCTTGTTTGTTGTTTATTCTGGTAAAAGGAGAGGTCAAAAAGCAACTTCTACCTCTCTTTCTTTTTGGCTTAAAAGCATCATCAGATTGGCTTATGGGACTGCCGGACGGCAGCCTCCTGAAAGAATCACAGCTCATTCCACTAGGGCCGTGGCTTCCACATGGGCCTTTAAGAACGAGGCTTCTGTTGATCAGATATGTAAGGCAGCGACTTGGTCTTCACTGCACACTTTTACCAAATTTTACAAATTTGATACTTTTGCTTCTTCTGAGGCTATTTTTGGGAGAAAGGTTTTGCAAACCGTGGTGCCTTCCATCTAGGTGACCTGATTTGCTCCCTCCCATCATCCGTGTCCTAAAGCTTTGGTATTGGTTCCCACAAGTAAGGATGACGCCGTGGACCGGACACACCTATGTTGGAGAAAACAGAATTTATGTTTACCTGATAAATTACTTTCTCCAACGGTGTGTTCCGGTCCACGGCCGCGCCCTGGTTTTTTAATCAGGTCTGATGTGATTCTATTTTCTTTAACTACAGTCACCACGGTTATCATATGATTTCTCCTATGCAAATATTCCTCCTTTACCGTCGGTCGAATGACTGGGGAAGGCGGAAGCCTAGGAGGGATAATGTGACCAGCTTTGCTGGGCTCTTTGCCATTTCCCTGTTGGGGAAGAGAATATCCCCACAAGTAAGGATGACGCCGTGGACCGGACACACCGTTGGAGAAAGTAATTTATCAGGTAAACATAAATTCTGTTTTTTTTCTCTTACATATTGCAAGATGTCTCACGTTGCATCTGAGTCAGAAGATACTACAGGAAAATCGCTGTCTAGTGCTGGATCTACCAAAGCTAAGTGTATCTGCTGTAAACTTTTGGTAGCTATTCCTCCAGCTGTTGTTTGTATTGATTTGTCATGACAAACTTGCTTAAAGCAGATAATATTTCCTTTAGTAAAGTACCATTGCCTGTTGCAGTTCCTTCAAACATCTAAGGTGCAGAATGTTCCTGATAATATAAGAGATTTTGTTTCTGAATCCATAAAGAAGGCCTATGTCTGTTATTTCTCCTTCTAGTAAACGTAAAAAATCTTTTAAAACTTCTCTCCCCTACAGATGAATTTTTAAATGCAACATCATCATTCTGATTCTGATGATTCCTCTGGTTCAGAGGATTCAGGTCTCAGAGGTTGATTGCTGATAAATCTTCATATTATTTAAAATGGAATTTATTCGTTCTTTACTTAAAGAAGTACTAATTGCTTTAGAAATAGAGGATTTCTGTCCTCTGATACTAATTTCTAAACGTTTAGATAAGGTATTTAAAGCTCCTGTGGTTTATTCCAGAAGTTTTTCCTGTTCCCTAATGCTATTTCAGCAGTAATTTCCAAAGAATGGGATTATTTGGGTAATTCATTTACTCCTTCCTAAACGTTTTAAGCAATTATATCCTGTGCCGTCTGACAGATTATAATTTTGGACAAGATCCCTAAAGTTGATCGGGGCTATTTCTACCCTGCTAAACGTACTACTATTCCTACGATCAGATGGTACTTCGTTTAAGGATCCCTCTAGATAGGAAAATTGAGTCCTTTCTAAGAAAAGCTTATCTGTGTTCAGGTAATCTTCTTAGACCTGCTATATCTTTGGCTGATGTTGCTGCAGCTTCAACTTTTTGGTTGGAAACTTTAGCGCAACAAGTAACACATCGTGATTCTCATGATATTATTATTCTTCTTCAGCATGCTAATAATTTTATCTGTGATGCCATTTTTGATATTATCAGAGTTTGATGTCAGGTTTATGTCTCTAGCTATTTTAGCTAGAAGAGCTTTAATGGCTTAAAACTTGGAATGCTGATATGGCTTCTAAATCAACTTTACTTTCCATTTCTTTCCAGGGTAACAAATTATTTGGTTCTCAGTTGGATTCCATTATTTCAACTGTTACTGGTGGGGAAAGGAACTTTTTTACCACAGGATAAAAAAATCTAAAGGTATAAAACAGGGCTAATAATCGTTTTCGTTCCTTTCGTATTCAAACAAAGAACAAAAGCCTGATCCTTCATCCTCAGGAGCAGTTTCAGTTTGGAGACCAATCTCCAGTCTGGAATAAATCCAAGCCAGCTAGAAAAGGCAAAAGCTGCTTCTAAGTCCACATGAAGGTGCGGCCCTCATTCCAGCTCAGCTGGTAGGGGGCAGGTTACGTTTTTTTTTTTCAAGGAAATTTGGATCAATTTGTTCACAATCTTTGGATTCAGAGCATTGTTTCAGAAGGGTACAGAATTGGTTTTCAAGTTGAGACCTCCTGCAAAGAGATTTTTTTCTTTCCCGGTGTCCCAGTAAATCCAGGTAAAAGCTCAAGCATTTCTGAAATGTGTTTCAGATCTAGAGTTGACTGGAGTAATTATGCCAGTTCCAGTTCCGGAACAGGGGATGGGGTTTTATTCAAATCTCTTCATTGTACCAAAGAAGGAGAATTCTTTCAAGACAGTTCTGGATCTAAAAATATTGAATCGTTATGTAAGGATACCAACGTTCAAGATGGTAACTGTAAGGACCTATCTTACCTTTTGTTCAGCAAGGGTAATTATATGTCCCACAATAGATTTACAGGATGCATATCTGCATATTCCCGATTCATCCAGATCATTATCAGGTCCTGAGATTCTCGTTTCTGGACAAGCATTACCAGTTTGTGGCTACTGCCGTTTGGCCTAGCTACAGCTCCACGAATTTTTACAAAGGTTCTCGGTGCCTGCACTGTCTGTAATCAGAGAACAGGGTATTGTGGTATTTCCTTATTTGGACGATATCTTGGTACTTGCTCAGTCTTTACATTTAGCAGATTCTCATACGAATCGACTTGTGTTGTTTCTTCAAGATCATGGTTAGGAGGATCAACTTTACCAAAAAGTTCTTTGATTCCTCAGACAAGGGTAACCTTTCTGGGTTTTCCAGATGGATTCAGTGTCCATGACTCTGTCTTTAACAGACAAGTGACGTCTAAAGTTGATTACAGCTTGTCGAAACCTTCAGTCCACAATCATTCCCTTCGGTAGCCTTAAGCATGGAAATTCTAGGTCTTATGACTGCTGCATCGGACACGATCCCCTTTGCTCATTTTCACATGCGACCTCTTCAGCATCTGTATGCTGAAGCAATGGTGCAAGGATATACACGAAGATATCTCAATTAATATCTTTAAAACCGTTTGTTCGACACTCTCCTAACATGGTGGACAGATCACCATTGTTTAATTCAGGGCCGGCTTTCTTTTGTGCTTCCGACCTGGACTGTAATTTCAACAGATGCAAAGTCTCACAGGTTGGGGAGCTGTGTGGGGATCTCTGACGGCACAAGGAGTTTGGGGAATCTCAGGAGGTGAGATTACCGATCAATATTTTGGAACCTCCGTGCAATTTTCAGAGCTCTTCAGTTTTGGCCTCTTCTGAAGAGAGAATCGTTTCATTTGTTTTCAGACAGACAATGTCACAACTGTGGCATACATCAATCATCAAGGAGGGACTCACAGTCCTCTGGCTATGAAAGAAGTATCTCGAATTTTGGTTTGGGCGGCATCCAGCTCCTGTCTAATCTCTGCGGTTCACTATCCCAGGTGTAGTCAATTGGAAGCGGATTATCTCAGTCGCCAAACGTTGCATCTCGGGCGAATGGTCTCTTCACCCCAGAGGTATTTCTTCAGATTGTTCAAATGTGGGAACTTCCAGAAATAGATCTGATGGCGTCCCATCTAAACAAGAAACTGCCCAGGTATCTGTCCAGATCCCGGGATCCTCAGGCGGAGGCAGTGGAAGCATTTTCACTTCCTTGGAAGTATCATCCTGGCCTATATCTATTCCGCCTCTAGTTCTTCTTCCCAAGAGTAATCTCCAAGATTCTGAAGGAATGCTCGTTTGTTCTGCTGGTAGCTCCGGCATGGCCTCACAGGTTTTGGTATGCGGATCTGTGTCCAGGATGGCCTCTTGCCAACCGTGGACTCTTCCGTTAAGACCAGACCTTCTGTCACAAGGTCCTTTTTTTCCATCAGGATCTGAAATCCTTAAATTTAAAGGTATGGAGATTGAACGCTTGATTCTTGGTCAAAGAGGTTTCTCTGACTCTGTGATTAATACTATGTAACAGGCTCGTAAATCTGTATCTCGAGAGATATATTATAGAGTCTGGAAGACTTATATTTCTTGGTGTCTTTCTCATCATTTTTCCTGGCATTCTTTTAGATACCGAGAATTTTACAGTTCCTTCAGGATGGTTTAGATAAGGGTTTGTCCGCAAGTTCTTTGAAAGGACAAATCTCTGCTCTTTCTGTTCTTTTTCACCAGAAAGATTGCTATTCTTCCTGATATTAATTGTTTTGTACAAGCTTTGGTTCGTATTAAAACCTGTCATTAAGTCAATTTCTCCTCCTTGGAGTTTGAATTTGGTTCTGGGAGCTCTTCAAGCTCCTCCGTTTGAACCTATGCATTCATTGGACATTAAATTACTTTCTTGGAAAGTTTTGTTCCTTTTGGCCATCTCTTCTGCCAGAAGAGTTTCTGAATTATCTGCTCTTTCTTGTGAGTCTCCTTTTCTGATTTTTCATCAGGATAAGGCGGGTGTTGCGAACTTCTTTTGAATTTTTACCTAAAGTTGTGAAATTCCAACAACATTAGTAGAGAAATTGTGGTTCCTTCATTATGTCCAATCCTAAGAATTCTAAGGAGAAATCGTTTTGCATTCTTTGGATGTTGTTAGAGCTTTGAAAATATTATGTTGAAGCTACGAAATCTTTTCGTAAGACTTCTAGTCTATTTGTTATCTTTTCCGGTTCTAGAAAAGGCCAGAAAGCTTCTGCCATTTCTTTGGCATCTTGGTTGAAATCTTTAATTCATCTTGCCTATGTTGAGTCGGGTAAAACTCCGCCTCAGAGGAATTACAGCTCATTCTACTAGGTCAGTTTCATACTTCCTGGGCGTTTAGGAATGAAGCTTCGGTTGACCCAGATCTGCAAAGCAGCAACTTGGTCCTCTTTGCATACTTTTACTAAATTCTACCATTTTGATGTATTTTCTTCTTCTGAAGCAGTTTTTGGTAGAAAAGTAACTTCAGGCAGCGGTTTCAGTTTGAATCTTCTGCTAAGTTTTTCGTTAAACTTTATTTTGGGTGTGGATTATTTTCAGCAGGAATTGGCTGTCTATATTTTATCCCTCCCTCTCTAGTGACTCTTGTGTGGAAAGATCCACATCTTGGGTAGTCATTATCCCCATACGTCACTAGCTCATGGACTCTTGCTAATTACATGAAGAAAACATAATTTATGTAAGAACTTACCTGATAAATTCATTTCTTTCATATTAGCAAGAGTCCATGAGGCCCGCCCTTTTTTTGTGGTGGTTATGATTTTGTATAAAGCACAATTATTCCAAATCCTTATTTTATATGCTTTCGCACTTTTTTATCACCCCACCTTCTTGGCTATTCGTTAAACTGAATTGTGGGGTGTGGTGAGGGGTGTAATTTATAGGCATTTTGAGGTTTGGGAAACTTTGCCCCTCCTGGTAGGAATGTATATCCCATACGTCACTAGCTCATGGACTCTTGCTAATATGAAAGAAATGAATTTATCAGGTAAGTTCTTACATAAATTATGTTTTTGTTCAGGCTCTGTCTATAATCAGGCCTGTGTTTAGACCTACCGCTCCTCCCTGGAGCTTAAATCTAGTTCTTAAGGTTTTGCAGAGGCTCGTTTGAGCCTATGCATTTCGGTTGACATTAAATTACTGTCGTAGAAGGTCCTTTTTTACTGGCTATTGCTTTGGCATGCAGAGTCTTTGTGTGAGGATACAATACGAACACCCTGATATTATACATGAAAGATTTTCCTCCCACTCAGTCTCACACCCCACTGCGGGTCATATCGTGTAATGATAAACCCTGGTTTGCTCATTGAACTGAGGGAGACCTGGATTAGGTCAATTAACCTGTGAAATAGTACTGTGAACAGTACCTACACACAAAAAAGGTCAATTAGAATAGGCAGCAAAGGTTGAAGTGATAACAAAGTACTACCTAAATAGGGAAGCTGAATTTTAGCCAGTATAGACACACTAAAAACTTTAGGCAGGGAGATCGATAACTACTTATGACAGCTTGAATAAGCTGTGTAGTGCTTATTGAATCCTATACAGAGAGATACAGGAGGCTGTATAATTCATATGCAATGTAACAAGTGCAGCAGTAGATTAAACCAATCCCCAAACAACTTGAAACAAAAGCAAAGCTATGCACATGTTACGGTATTGAGAGATGGTTGTTCATTCTGGCAGGTAATTATATAGAGAAAGTAGCAGTAACAATACCGTATCTGTAGTTAGAGCTCCGGACCTGTTTATGCCAAGTGCGATGCACAAGATGAGTCAGTTCTGTGTGTGGTTGTATAGGAGAACGTGTTTCTGCAGAGTGACGTTACACGCTCCGGCGTGTATTTGGAATCCTGAATGCGGAGAGCAGGAAAGCAGGCAACAAAAGATCTGCAGAGACCTAAAGAAAAAATAAAACTCACAGTTCAATTAGAGAGAGAATCTGGCCAGAACTTCAGAGTTGCGATCCGAATCCTAGGACGTAGGACAAGTGAATCCAAAACGAGGCTAGAGCATAATCCAACAGGAGTCAAATTACCTAACAAAGGTATGACAGAGCAGAGAGCCTAAATAGCAATTGCAGGTCACATGATGTAGAAATTTAAAGGGGAAATGTCCTAACATAAGCTGGGAGAATGAGTTCCTGACACTCTGAGATGGTGGCATGGCAATGTGAGCCTCCTTATCTGGTTTTTCATGCTGATAAGGCTGTTCTACGTACTGGGTTGGGGTTTCTCCATAAGGTTGTGTCTGATCGCAACATAAATCAGGAGATTGTGGTTCCTTCCTTGTGTCCCAATCCTTCTTCTTTGAAGGAACGATTACTTTATAATTTGGATGTGGATCTTCAGGCTACAAAGGAATTTAGACAGACTTTGTTCTTGTTTGTTGTCTGTTCTGGGAAGCGTAGGGGGCAGAAGGCTTCTTCCACTTCCCTATCTTTTTGGTTGAGGAGCATTATTCGCTTGGCATATGAATCAGCGTTGCATAAGCCTCCTCAGAGGATTATGGCTAATTCAACTAGAGCTGTGGCTTCGTCTTGGGCCTTCAATAATGAGGCCTCTATGGAGCAGATTTGTATGGCGGCTACCTGGTCCTCCTTACATACCTTTTAAAAAAAAAAAAAAATTGACGTTTTTGCTTCGGCTGAATTAGCTTTTGGGAGAAAGGTTTTGCAGACTATGGTGCCCTCAAAGGAAATGTAAAAGCATAATTTATGTTTATGGGAAGCCTGAAAGCTCACACGGAAACATATGTATTTGGTAACATTCGGGCCATGATAAATTGGCCCCCAAGTCTCCTAACGCAGTGATAGGTTTTTTCTCCCCAGACGAAGATGTCACATTATGGTCTGTACCATCTATTTTGTCTATGAAACCCTTCTGCCTAGACCCGTGTCACAGACTTAACCCTTCAGATACACTCAGAGATGATGTGGGTTAGAAGAGGACTTTGTTCTATCCTCATATCTCTGACTACCCTCAGAGCTCAGTGTGTTTATGGATCTAGACTTTTATTTAACTTTTTTTCCCTTACTGACAGTGTAAACCTCTGTCTTCCAATATTTAAAGGGACACTGAACCCATTTTTTTTTTCTTTCATGATTCAGAAAAAGCATGCAATTTTAAGCAACTTTCTAATTTACTCCTATTATCAAATTTTCTTTGTTCTCTTGCTATCTTTATTTGAAAAAGAAGGCATTTAAACGTTTTTTTGTTTCAGACTCTGGACAGCACCTTTTTTATTGGTAGATTAATTTATCCACTAATCAGCAAGAACAACCCAGGTTGTTCACCAAAAATGGGATGGCATCTAAACTTATATTTTTGCATTTCAAATAAAAATACCAAGAGAATGAAGAAAATTTAATAGGAGTAAATTAGAAAGTTGCTTAAAATTGCATTAAGTTGGGTTAGATTATACATTTTTGGATGTGTTTATGATCTATGTTCTCTATCATATTGATATGCCACAAAAGTATATATCTTAATTCTTAACTTTATAGACCAGACAGGTTAGTACTCTGTAAACCCTGGTGGGTGTATCTAAGAGGAGCTGTGGTTATCTCATCATGTCTACACCCCCCCATAACTATCTTTACCCCATTACAGTATGATGTTGTAGCCTAAATGTCAGTGGTTGAGACAGTGGTGACAGGCAACTCATTTATTTCTCCAATGAACATGTTAATTGTAAGGGGTTTATGTCTGCTATTAGATTTGCTTTTATGGAGGCTTGTACTTTACTCAGCTAACCTTATTGGTGATAGTGCCTGTTTTTTTGCTTGTAGGGGTACAATATGTAACGTCTCTACATAAATGGAATACACACCCCAGGCATTTTTATATACTCTTACCATACCCTGTCTTTAAGTCAATAGTAAAACCACACCAAGTAGCAGAGATAAAATGTTCTTTTCTCTTTTTTTTAATTATTTTAATTTATATTGTATCACTTTGGCACTTAGGGGTATATTTATTAAAGTGCAGATGGACATGATACGATGTAGCGTATAATGTCCGCCGCACATCGATAAATGCAGACAGCATACGCTGTCTGCATTTATCATTGCACCAGCAGTTCTTGTGAACTGCAGAACTGCTGGTGCAATGCCGCCCCCTGCAGATTTGCGGCCACTAGCAGGGGGTGTCTATCAACCAAATCGTATTCGATCGGGTTAATTTCTGCCCGCCGCCTCAGAGCAGGCGGACAGGTTATAGAGCAGCGGTCTTTAGACCGCTGCTTCATATCTTTTGTTTCCAGTGTTCTGTTGAGAACGGCAATTCATCGAAAACTGCAATCTGACGTCACTTCCAGTGAGTCTTCTATTTTAATATCTGTTTTGCCTCTGACTGGGGGGCGCACCGCCGATTCTCTGGCATGCACCCCAGGCGGAGGCAAAATAGATAGTGAAGATAGGCGATTACAGTGCCCATCTGATTGGTTGTGAATCCTGTCTCTAACTGGACACGGACCAATCAGATGTATGGAATCACCGGCAGTGACGTCAGATTGCAGTTTTTGGTGAATTGCAGTTCTCGACAGGCTCGCTGGAAACACGGGGCATCGAGCTCCGTACAGAGCTTGATAAATTGACCACTTAGACTTAATTACTATATATGCTATAACTTATATCTGAAAGCTGACAGGGCCGACCTGTATATTTTGCTCTATGAGATAATTATAGGCAATTTCTAGAATTGACTTGGTCATGTATTATGTATTATGTCTGTGTTTATTTGTATTCACGTAGTTGGGTGACAGCTTATTTCATAAAACAGTAGAAGTATTTGCCCACAGTTTGGCTCCTTGTTTAAAGCCATAGGTTAATTTTATCTTTACCAAGGCTGGTTCCAACAGTTATAATTTCCTAATTTACCACATCTAAATATACACCTTCCATTAAGAGCTTAATAGCAGAGGCTTTATCTGAGCTCATAAAGCTTTACAATACTGATTTCTACAGGGTCCAAGAGTTCCCCTTGCTTATACCCTTTCATTTTCATGTTTGAATTTTATGTGTTCCAAAAGGGACCTTTTTACTTCACTTGGGGTATTTTCTCTCGTTTTTCCATAGGTATATATTCCTAGGGGTTACTAGTATAACCATTAAAAAAAATTATGTAACCTGCTTGTTTTAAAGTATACAACTGTATATCTTTTGTAATATCTGAATGTGAGGCATTCATCCTGCTACACACGTATGCATTTTTATGTACTTTATCTCAATAAAAATGTTTATTAAATATATATATTTATATATATATATAGAAGTTCAGAATAGACAAGCACTCCAGAAATCCGGTTCCAATGCCCAGGGTGCAACAGATAAATAAATAGAAAATAATGAGGAGTGCACTCGCCAGGACTTTTTACAAGTTTAATTCCAAAATGTGAACGTTTTCGGGGGCTTAGCCCCTTCTTCAGACATACCATCTTTGTATGTCTGAAGAAGGGGCTAACCCCCCGAAAACGTTCACATTTTGGAATTAAACTTGTGAAAAGTCCTGGCGAGTGCACTCCTCATTATTTTATATATATATATATATATATTATATATATATATATATATATATATATATATATATATATATAATATTTACAGACAAGATCAGCACTCACCAATGTAAAAACCACTCAAATGCACGGCCCAAAGATGAATGTAGAGAAATAGCATAAAGACAGGACCTGGTGATGATCCCTGCGGTCCCACGCCAAAAAAGCCAGCACACGAGATTTAGCAACACACCTTTTAATGCCAACAATGCATAACGTTTCAGCTCCCACTGGAGCTTTGATCACATGCGGTAGTTCATAGGAATAAATCAGGCATATTACAACATGCATAAGAGAACCCTTAAATACCCCCACCCACCAATCAGAAGAAGCACAAAAAAACCGCCAAGTACAAAATTAATTAGTACAGCTGTACGTATAGCGTATCAAACCTGGACCGCAAGCCTAAGTGCGTGTCCATAGCAACCCCACATTGTGTGCAATGCTACTGCACATGCGCGCTTGACGAAGTGACGCGCGCGTACGCAGTGACGACATCGCGTCAGAACTGGTTGTCCTGGTAACCCCAAACAACATATGCAAGAGCAGCGGAGCACCATGGCGCTAAAGATAAATAGTGTATAAATGTCAAAGCATTAATGTATGGGCACCAGGGCAACACAGCGCATTGAACACATCAACAAGCTAAAGGGCTCATATTAATCCGTATCATACAAGTATGTTAATCAACGTGTGCCTAATAAGTGACATAAACGGATCAAAAATAATTATAGGTTGCACAGGGCAATAAATTGTACCTGATTGGACAGTGAAACTAACTATTTATATCTAATTTAAAAACACATTATTCTACTAATGGCCAGCCACATATATGATTAGGATTAACAGATCTATTACCCACAAGGGTTACATCCAGCCCCTGATATATTCCAATTAAGGCTTAAATTTAGATCATTTTGTAACAACAAAAACACCTAGTGACTGGCAACAGAGAAAATAAAATATATACACAAAATTTGCAGCGTGTGTCAAGGGTATGGTAAAAACATCCATAATAAGATGAGAAGAGACCCACTGTCATTTATAGAAGCAACTGTAGTCAATAGACATGTTTAAGCCACGAAGGTGCTATAGTGTCAAGTCGGTAGATCCACCGTGATCCATTTTTAATAGAGCTGTTGCTCGATCTCCCCCACGTCTATTTTTCGGTACGTGGTCAATTAGAATGGTCCTCAATGAAGAGATAGAATGTCCAGCTTGGTGCGCAGTGGCGTGCAACTGGTTGGTCAGAGGTGCCTTTCTCCAAAGCCAATCGAATAGCTGTCTTATGGTTGGCCAACCTCTCTCTAAACGATGTAATTGTTTTGCCCACATAGTACAGGGAACATGGGCAAATGATCACATAGATCACATGATCTGAATGTGCAGGTCAGCCGATGCAGTATCTGAAATGTTTGATTCGTGTAGTGGGTGATGAAACTTATTTCCAATGATCATACCATTACAAGTGATGCAATTTCCACATCTGTAACATCCTTCTTCTTAGGGGGTAACCAAGTTTGACTTTGGTAACTTGTAATGGATCGGTCTTCATCAGTAAATCACGAAGATTACGTTGCCCTCTTATACACCAATCTTGGCGGTGGTGTTTCTACAAACGGTAATGTGGTGTCAGTTGACCACAATCGGCCAGTGCTGCTTGATGATGTCTTGTACTTTGCGTGAAGCTGGAGTATATGTGGTGATGAAGTTCATCCGTTGTTCGACCGGCTTGAGTGGTTTTGTTAGCAATGATTGTTGGCTGAGTGCTATTGCTTTATCACCTTGTTCTTTAATCAGCGATTCAGGATAGCCTCTGTCGATAAATTTCTGTACCATTGCTTCTAGTTGAGTCTTCTTGGGGGTCTCCTCGGTGTTATTGCGTACGACACGCAGGAGTTGAGATGAGCTGACCCCCTTTTTTTGAAAAGATGGATGAAAGCTGTTATAATGAAGGATTGAATTTTTATCTGTAGGTTTATTATATAGTTTTGTAAAGAGTCTAAGGCCAGATGATGTGTCCTTCTTATAAATCTCAAGGTCCAAGAAATGTATACAATCATCATTACAGTCCATCTTGAACCGTACAGTAGAGTCAAGACTATTAAGATTATCGAACCAAGAGGTTAAAGACTCTTTATCACCCCTCCCATATCATGAAGACATCGTCGATGTAGCGCTTGAAGAACCTGATGGAGCCCTGCTCAGCCAAAAAGATGTATTCCTGTTCATACATCGAACATATAAATATTTGCATATGATGGGGCCATATTAGACCCCATAGCCGTTCCAAGTATTTGCAAATAAAATGTGTTCTCAAATCGGAAATAATTTTTGGCTAAACAGAGCTCCAACAGCTCCAACAAGAACTCCACAGGTGGGCCACAGTAATAAGGGTTACCGGATAGGATTCTCCTGACCATCTCCATCCCATGTGCATGTGGGATAATGGTATATAGATTAACAACATCCAATGTGACTAAAAGGTCATCCACCTGTATGTCATTCATCTGAGATAGAAGATGTATGAGTTCAGAAGAATCCCTCAAGTAAGATCCAGTTGATTGCACAACAGGTTGCAGGAAGTGATCAATGTATTCAGCTAGAGGCTGAAAAAGTGAGCCCCTCGCTGATACTATTGGACGACCTGGTGGGTTAACCATACTCTTGTGTATTTTGGGCAATAAATACAAAATAGGGCTGATAGGGTTCTCAAGGTATCTTCATCAATAAACCCTGCGTCCAAAGACATACACAAAAGTTTGTCAACCTGTTCTTTAAATTTGGCAGTAGGGTTAAATGTCAACTTTCGGTAGGTTATACCATCTTCTAATTGTCTGAGTGCTTCACATCTGTACATATGGTAATCTAAGACCACAATGGCACCGCCCTTGTCGGCTTGTCTAATCACAATGGTGCTATCCTCAGTTAGAGTTTTTAAGGCACTTCTTTCCATTGTGGTGAGATATCATATGTATTGTTCAAATTAGACTGACTAGCACTGATGTCAGTGTTGACCATACGTGTGAACGTTTTTATTGTTGAATGAGTGATAGGAGGTTCAAAAGAACTCCTAGCTTTAAAAGGTTTAGGTTCATATTCCACACGGTTTTTAAAGAACTCTTTGAGTTTTAGTTGACGTTGAAAACGGTGTAAATCTACACGTATATCAAGCAAATCAGTTTTTGGAGTGGGGATAAATGATAATCCCTTGTTAAGTAATGAAAGCTCAGCCTCAGACAAGATCCGTGAACTCAAATTATATACTATTGTTTCTTTTTTCGGTTTGCAACTTTTTTGGTGTTTCCCCCCCCCCCCTCCTATAGTGTCTGGGTCTGTGGCTATGGGTAAAGGGGGCCTCTGTGCGGATCTTGTGGCCACTCCACTATTATTGGCTGTCTTTTGTGAAGTGTTGGTAATTTCACTCCCTGAGGAGTCACCCCCCACTGCTATCAATAGTGTCGAAGTTAACACGTTTGTTCTTAGTAAACCTACCCTTTTTATTATAAGAAATCTCATTTTTCCCATACAACCATCTATAGACCTTCCTCTCTCTGTAGTCATTCTCGACCGTATTATATTTTTTATTTTTAAATGTTAGTAATTCTTGTTTGTATTTGGAAACCTGTGTTGCCAATTTGTTCAACCAGTCAGTCTAAGAGTCATTACTTAGTATGTGTAGGAGTTTGTCTTTAATAAGTGTGATGTCATTTCTCACTACCACTTTTAATCTAGATACTTCTTCAATTACTAGAAGTATTAGGTCATGTGAGCATTTATTTAGGATTCCGCACCAACGCCTGCAGAAATCCATATTAATCCTACCCATCATCAAGCAGCACTGGCCGATTGTGTCAACTGACACCACATTACCGTTTGTAGAAACACCGCCGCCAAGATTGGTGTATAAGAGGGCACGTAATCTTCGTGATTTACTGATGAAGACCGATCCCATTACAAGTTACCAAAGTCAAACTTGGTTACCCCCTAAGAAGAAGGGATGTTACAGATGTGGGAAATTGCATAACTTGTAATGTATGATCATTGGAAATAAGTTTCATCACCCACACACGAATCAAACATTTCAGATACGGCATCGGCTGACATGCACTTCAGTTCATGTGATCTATGTGATCATTTGCCCATGTTCCCTGTACTATGTGGGCAAAACAATTACATCGTTTAGAGAGAGGTTGGCCAACCATAAGACAGCTATTCGATTGGCTTTGGAGAAAGGCACCTCTGACCAAACCAGTTGCACGCCACTGCGCACCAAGCTGGACATTCTATCTCTTCATTGAGGACCATTCTAATTGACCACATACCGAAAAATAGACGTGGGGGAGATCGAGCAACAGCTCTATTAAAAATGGAATCACGGTGGATCTACCGACTTGACACTATAGCACCTCGTGGCTTAAACATGTCTATTGACTACAGTTGCTTCTATAAATGACAGTGGGTCTCTTCTCATCTTATTATGGATGTTTTTACCATACCCTTGACACACGCTGCAAAATTTTGTGTATATATTTTATTTTCTCTGTTGCCAGTCACTAGGTGTTTTTGTTGTTACAAAATGATCTAAATTTAAGCCTTAATTGGAATATATCAGGGGCTGGATGTAACCCTTGTGGGTAATAGATCTGTTAATCCTAATCATATATGTGGCTGGCCATTAGTAGAATAATGTGTTTTTAAATTAGATATAAATAGTTAGTTTCACTGTCCAATCAGGTACAATTTATTGCCTGTGCAACCTATAATTATTTTTGATCCGTTTATGTCACTTATTAGGCACACGTTGATTAACATACTTGTATGATACGGATTAATATGAGCCCTTTAGCTTGTTGATGTGTTCAATGCGCTGTGTTGCCCTGGTGCCCATACATTAATGCTTTGACATTTATACACTATTTATCTTTAGCGCCATGGTGCTCCGCTGCTCATGCATATGTTGTTTGGGGTTACCAGGACAACCAGTTCTGACGCGATGTCGTCACTACGTACGCGCGCGTCACTTCGTCAAGCGCGCATGCGCAGTAGCATTGCACACAATGTGGGGTTGCTATGGACACGCACTTAGGCTTGCGGTCCAGGTTTGATATGCTATACGTACAGCTGTACTAATTAATTTTGTACTTGGCGGTTTTTTTGTGCTTCTTCTGATTGGTGGGTGGGGGTATTTAAGGGTTCTCTTATGCATGTTGTAATATGCCTGATTTATTCCTATGAACTAACGCATGTGATCAAAGCTCCAGTGGGAGCTGAAACGTTATGCATTGTTGGCATTAAAAGGCGTGTTGCTAAATCTCGTGTGCTGGCTTTTTTGGCGTGGGACCGCAGGGATCATCACCAGGTCCTGTCTTTATGCTATTTCTCTACATTCATCTTTGGGCCGTGCATTTGAGTGGTTTTTACATTGGTGAGTGCTGATCTTGTCTGTAAATATTGTTATCTATTTGGATCTTGCACCCAACTGGGTCTATTTGGACCTTTAAGTGGGATCTTTTTAAGATTCCTGGATGTGACTTGTTGATATTATTTTGGGCATTTATTATAACAGTCCAGAGAAGCCCTGTCCACGTTACTCTTTTGGGGATTGGCTGTTACTTTATTCTGCAGTGTGTTGTATAATAAAGGGATATGAATACAGAGACTGCCACCACGATGTTATCCCAAGAGGATCCATATGAGGCAATAGAAGACTTTGCATACACTGATGATGATGCACTTCGCATCAGGTGTGAGGCAGACATGCAGGAGTTGGATGAGACGAAAGGTGAGACCCCACTTAATATTTATCACAAATTATTACATCTAGAAAAGAAAGAAGTTGATTATTACCTTCATGCAGTATATCTTTCAAAATACCATAAAGAAAAGTTTATACCAAGGGGCTTCAGAGTTAAAAATATTCCAACTTTGGGTAGGATTAATATGGATTTCTGCAGGCGTTGGTGGGGAATCCTAAATAAATGCTCACATGACCTAATGCTTCTAGTAATTGAAGAAGTATCTAGATTAAAAGTGGTAGTGAGAAATGACATCACACTTATTAAAGACAAACTCCTACACATACTAAGTAATGACTCTGAGACTGACTGGTTGAACAAATTGGCATCACAGGTTTCCAAATACAAACAAGAATTACTAACATTTAAAAATAAAAAATATAATACGGTCAAGAATGACTTCAGAGAGAGGAAGGTCTATAGATGGTTGTATGGGAAAAATGAGATTTCTTATAATAAAAAGGGTAGGTTTACTAAGAACAAACGTGTTAACTTCGACACTATTGATAGCAGTGGGGGTGACTCCTCAGGGAGTGAAATTACCAACACTTCACAAAAGACAGCCAATAATAGTGGAGTGGCCACAAGATCCGCGCAGAGGCCCCCTTTACCCATAGCCACAGACCCAGACACTATAGGAGGGGAGGGAGGAAACACCAAAAAAGTTGCAAACCGAAAAAAGAAACAATAGTATATAATTTGAGTTCACGGATCTTGTCTGAGGCTGAGCTTTCATTACTTAACAAGGGATTATCATTTATCCCCACTCCAAAAACTGATTTGCTTGATATACGTGTAGATTTACACCGTTTTCAACGTCAACTAAAACTCAAAGAGTTCTTTAAAAACAGTGTGGAATATGAACCTAAACCTTTTAAAGCTAGGAGTTCTTTTGAACCTCCTATCACTCATTCAACAATAAAAACGTTCACACGTATGGTCAACACTGACATCAGTGCTAGTCAGTCTAATTTGAACAATACATATGATAATCTCACCACAATGGAAAGAAGTGCCTTAAAAACTCTAACTGAGGATAGCACCATTGTGATTAGACAAGCCGACAAGGGCAGTGCCATTGTGGTCTTAGATTACCATATGTACAGATGTGAAGCACTCAGACAATTAGAAGATGGTATAACCTACCGAAAGTTGACATTTAACCCTACTGCCAAATTTAAAGAACAGGTTGACAAACTTTTGTGTATGTCTTTGGACGCAGGGTTTATTGATGAAGATACCTTCGGCTATCTGACGGTTGAGAACCCTATCAGCCCTATTTTGTATTTATTGCCCAAAATACACAAGAGTTTGGTTAACCTACCAGGTCGTCCAATAGTATCAGCGAGGGGCTCACTTTTTCAGCCTCTAGCTGAATACATTGATCACTTCCTGCAACCTGTTGTGCAATCAACTGGATCTTACTTGAGGGATTCTTCTGAACTCATACATCTTCTATCTCAGATGAATGACATACAGGTGGATGACCTTTTAGTCACATTGGATGTTGTTAATCTATATACCATTATCCCACATGCACATGGGATGGAGATGGTCAGGAGAATCATATCCGGTAACCCTTATTACTGTGGCCCACCTGTGGAGTTCTTGTTGGAGCTGTTGGAGCTCTGTTTAGCCAAAAATTATTTCCGATTTGAGAACGCATTTTATTTGCAAATACTTGGAACGGCTATGGGGTCTAATATGGCCCCATCATATGCAAATATTTATATGTCGATGTATGAACAGGAATACATCTTTTTGGCTGAGCAGGGCTCCATCAGGTTCTTCAAGCGCTACATCGACGATGTCTTCATGATATGGAGGGGTGATAAAGAGTCTTTAACCTCTTGGTTCGATAATCTTAATAGTCTTGACTCTACTGTACGGTTCAAGATGGACTGTAATGATGATTGTATACATTTCTTGGACCTTGAGATTTATAAGAAGGACACATTATCTGGCCTTAGACTCTTTACAACACTATATAATAAACCTACAGATAAAAATTCAATCCTTCATTATAACAGCTTTCATCCATCTTTTCAAAAAAAGGGGGTCAGCTCATCTCAACTCCTGCATGTCGTACGCAATAACACCGAGGAGACCCACAAGAAGACTCAACTAGAAGCAATGGTACAGAAATTTATCGACAGAGGCTATCCTGAATCGCTGATTAAAGAACAAGGTGATAAAGCAATAGCACTCAGCCAACAATCATTGCTAACAAAACCACTCAAGCCGGTCGAACAACGGATGAACTTCATCACCACATATACTCCAGCTTCACGCAAAGTACAAGACATCATCAAGCAGCACTGGCCGATTGTGTCAACTGACACCACATTACCGTTTGTAGAAACACCGCCGCCAAGATTGGTGTATAAGAGGGCACGTAATCTTCGTGATTTACTGATGAAGACCGATCCCATTACAATTTACCAAAGTCAAACTTGGTTACCCCCTAAGAAGAAAGGATGTTACAGATGTGGAAATTGCATCACTTGTAATGGTATGATCATTGGAAATAAGTTTCATCACCCACACACGAATCAAACATTTCAGATACGGCATCGGCTGACATGCACTTCAGTTCATGTGATCTATGTGATCATTTGCCCATGTTCCCTGTACTATGTGGGCAAAACAATTACATCGTTTAGAGAGAGGTTGGCCAACCATAAGACAGCTATTCGATTGGCTTTGGAGAAAGGCACCTCTGACCAACCAGTTGCACGCCACTGCGCACAAGCTGGACATTCTATCTCTTCATTGAGGACCATTCTAATTGACCACGTACCGAAAAATAGACGTGGGGGAGATCGAGCAACAGCTCTTTTAAAAATGTAATCACGGTGGATCTACCGACTTGACACTATAGCACCTCGTGGCTTAAACATGTCTATTGACTACAGTTGCTTCTATAAATGACAGTGGGTCTCTTCTCATCTTATTATGGATGTTTTTACCATACCCTTGACACACGCTGCAAAATTTTGTGTATATATTTTATTTTCTCTGTTGCCAGTCACTAGGTGTTTTTGTTGTTACAAAATGATCTAAATTTAAGCCTTAATTGGAATATATCAGGGGCTGGATGTAACCCTTGTGGGTAATAGATCTGTTAATCCTAATCATATATGTGGCTGGCCATTAGTAGAATAATGTGTTTTTAAATTAGATATAAATAGTTAGTTTCACTGTCCAATCAGGTACAATTTATTGCCTGTGCAACCTATAATTATTTTTGATCCGTTTATGTCACTTATTAGGCACACGTTGATTAACATACTTGTATGATACGGATTAATATGAGCCCTTTAGCTTGTTGATGTGTTCAATGCGCTGTGTTGCCCTGGTGCCCATACATTAATGCTTTGACATTTATACACTATTTATCTTTAGCGCCATGGTGCTCCGCTGCTCTTGCATATGTTGTTTGGGGTTACCAGGACAACCAGTTCTGACGCGATGTCGTCACTGCGTACGCGCGCGTCACTTCGTCAAGCGCGCATGCGCAGTAGCATTGCACACAATGTGGGGTTGCTATGGACACGCACTTAGGCTTGCGGTCCAGGTTTGATACGCTATACGTACAGCTGTACTAATTCATTTTGTACTTGGCGGTTTTTTTTGTGCTTCTTCTGATTGGTGGGTGGGGGTATTTAAGGGTTCTCTTATGCATGTTGTAATATGCCTGATTTATTCCTATGAACTACCGCATGTGATCAAAGCTCCAGTGGGAGCTGAAACGTTATGCATTGTTGGCATTAAAAGGTGTGTTGCTAAATCTCGTGTGCTGGCTTTTCTTCTGTTAAGTGTGATCAGTCCACGGGTCATCATTACTTGTGGGATATTATCTGCTCCCCTACAGGAAGTGCAAGAGGATTCACCCAGCAGAGTTGCTATATAGCTCCTCCCCTCTACGTCACCCCCAGTCATTCTCTTGCACCCAGCAACTAGATAGGTCATGTGAGAGGACTATGGTGATTATACTTAGTTTTATATCTTCAATCAAAAGTTTGTTATTTTAAAATAACACCGGAGTGTGTTATTACCTCTCTGGCAGAGTTTGAGGAAGAATCTACCAGAGTTTTGCTATGATTTTAGCCGGAGTAGTTAAGATCATATTGCTGTTCTCGGCCATCTGAGGAGTGAGGTAAACTTCAGATCAGGGGACAGCGGGCAGATGAATCTGCATAGAGGTATGTAGCAGTTTTTATTTTCTGACAATGGAATTGATGAGAAAATCCTGCCATACCGATATAATGTCATGTATGTATACTTTACACTTCAGTATTCTGGGAGAATGGTACTTCACTAGAATTACACTGTAAGAAAGACATAAAGCTGTTTAATAACTAGAGATTATGTTTAATGTTTTTGCTGGAATGTAAAATCGTTTTCATTTACTGAGGTACTGAGTGAATAAATGTTTGGGCACTATTTTTCCACTTGGCAGTTGCTTAAATCTGTTTTTTTTCTGTCAGTTTCTGTTCTCCCTCACTGCTGTGTGTGTGGGGGAGGGGTGCTTTTACTATGCATCAAATATTTCAGTCAGCATTGACTGAGATAAAAACGTTTATTCTGTAATTTGTTTCCTGCTTTCAGAAATTGTTATCTTTGCTAATGGGATTAAACCTTTGCTAAAGTTGTGTTGTTTAATTGCTGAGGGGAACAATCCTTTGCTAAAACTGTATATTCTGACAAAGATTGATGCTATAACTTAATTATTTTAACTGTTATAATTTTTTTTCTGTGCTTCTTAAAGGCACAGTTCGTTTTCATATTATTTGTAAATTACTTTGAAAAGTATTTTCAAGTTGCTGTTTATTTGCTAGTGTGTTAAACATGTCTGATTCAGAGGAATATCTCTGTGCTATATGTGTTAATGCCAAAGTGGAGCCCAATAGAAATTTATGTACTAAATGTATTGATGCTATTTTAAAAAACAGTCAATCTGTACAAATTGAACATATTTCACCAAACAACGAGGGGAGAGTTATGCCGACTAACTCGCCTCACGTGTCAGTACCTGCATCTCCCGCTCAGGAGGTGCGTGATATTGTAGCGCCGAGTACATCTGTGCGGCCATTACAAATCACATTACAAGATATGGCTACTGTTATGACTGAAGTTTTGGCTAAACTACCAGAACTAAGAGGTAAACGTGATCACTCTGGGGTGAGAACAGAGTGCGCTGATAATGCAAGGGCCATGTCTGATACTGCGTCACAGTTTGCAGAACGTGAAGACGGAGAGCTTCATTCTGTGGGTGACGGTTCTGATCCAAATAAACTGGACTCAGACATTTCAAATTTTAAATTTAAGCTTGAGAACCTCCGTGTGTTACTAGGGGAGGTATTAGCGGCTCTGAATGATTGTAACACAGTTGCAATCCCAGAGAAAATGTGTAGGTTGGATAAATATTTTGCGGTACTGACGTTTTTCCTATACCTAAGAGACTTACTGACATTGTTACTAAGGAGTGGGATAGACCCGGTGTGCCTTTCTCACCCCCTCCTATATTCAGAAAGATGTTTCCAATAGACGCCGCCACACGGGACTTATGGCAAATGGTCCCTAAGGTGGAGGGAGCAGTTTCTACTTTAGCTAAGCGTACCACTATCCCAGTGGAGGATAGCTGTGCCTTTTCAGATCCAATGGATAAAAAATTAGAGGGTTACCTTAAGAAAATGTTTGTTCAACAAGGGTTTATATTGCAACCTCTTGCATGTATTGCGACTGTCACGGCTGCAGCAGCATTTTGGTTTGAGTCTCTGGAAGAGACACTTCAATCATCCACACTAGATGACATCACACACAAACTTAAATTCCTTAAGTTAGCTAATTCATTTATTTCAGATGCCGTAGTACATTTAACTAAACTTGCGGCTAAAAATTCAGGATTCGCCATTCAGGCACGCAGAGCTCTGTGGCTGAAATCCTGGTCAGCTGATGTTACGTCTAAATCTAAATTGCTTAATATTCCTTTCAAAGGGCAGACCTTATTCGGGCCCGGCTTGAAAGAGATTATTGATGACATTACAGGAGGTAAAGGTCATGCCCTGCCTCAGGACAAGGCCAAAGCCAAGGCTAGACAGTCCAATTTTCGTTCCTTTCGTAATTTCAAAGCAGGAGCAGCATCAACTTCCTCTGCACCAAAACAGGAAGGAGCTGTTGCTCGCTACAGACAAGGCTGGAAACCTAACCAGTCCTGGAACAGGGGCAAACAGGCCAGAAAACCTGCTGCTGCCCCTAAGACAGCATGAATTGAGGGCCCCCGATCCGGGACCGGATCTAGTGGGGGGCAGACTTTCCCTCTTCGCCCAGGCTTGGGCAAGAGATGTTCAGGATCCCTGGGCGTTAGAGATCATATCTCAGGGATACCTTCTGGACTTCAAATCCTCTCCCCCAAGAGGGAGATTTCATCTGTCAAGGTTGTCAACAAACCTAACAAAGAAGGAAGCGTTTCTACGCTGCGTACAAGATCTTTTATTAATGGGAGTGATCCATCCAGTTCCGCGGTTGGAACTAGGACAATGGTTTTACTCAAATCTGTTTGTAGTTCCCAAAAAAGAGGGAACCTTCAGGCCAATCTTGGATTTAAAGATCCTAAACAAATTCCTAAGAGTTCCATCGTTCAAGATGGAAACTATTCGAACATTTTTGCCCATGATCCAAGAGGGTCAGTACATGACCACAGTGGATTTAAAGGATGCTTACCTTCACATACCGATTCACAAAAGCCATTACCGGTATCTAAGGTTTGCCTTTTTAGACAGGCATTACCAGTTTGTAGCTCTTCCATTCGGACTGGCTACGGCTCCAAGAATCTTCACAAAGGTTCTGGGCACTCTTCTGGCGGTACTAAGACCGCGAGGAATTTCAGTAGCTCCGTACTTAGACGACATACTGATACAAGCTTCAAGCCTTCAAACTGCCAAATCTCATACAGAGATAGTACTGGCATTTCTAAGGTCGCATGGATGGAAAGTGAACGAAAAGAAAAGTTCTCTCTTTCCACTCACAAGAGTTCCCTTCCTGGGGACTCTGATAGATTCTGTAGAAATGAAGATTTACCTGACAGAGGACAGGTTAACAAAACTTCAAAGTGCATGCCGTGTCCTTCATTCTATTCAACACCCGTCAGTAGCTCAATGCATGGAGGTAATCGGACTAATGGTAGCAGCAATGGACATAGTTCCTTTTGCACGCCTACATCTCAGACCACTGCAACTGTGCATGCTAAGTCAGTGGAATGGGGATTACTCAGATTTGTCCCCCACTCTAAATCTGAATCAAGAGACCAGAAATTCTCTTCTATGGTGGCTTTATCGGCCACATCTGGCCAGGGGAATGCCATTCAGCAGGCCAGACTGGTCAATTGTAACAACAGACGCCAGCCTACTAGGTTGGGGCGCTGTCTGGAATTCTCTGAAGGCTCAGGGACTATGGAATCAGGAGGAGAGTCTTCTTCCAATAAACATTCTGGAATTGAGAGCAGTCCTCAATGCTCTTCTGGCTTGACCCCAGTTAACAACTCGGGGGTTCATCAGGTTCCAGTCGGACAACATCACGACTGTAGCTTATATCAACCATCAGGGAGGGACAAGAAGCTCCCTAGCAATGATGGAAGTATCGAAGATAATTCGCTGGGCAGAGTCTCACTCTTGCCACCTGTCTGCAATCCACATCCCGGGAGTGGAGAACTGGGAGGCGGATTTCTTAAGTCGTCAGACTTTTCATCCGGGGGAGTGGGAACTTCATCCAGAGGTCTTTGCCCAAATACTTCGACGTTGGGGCAAACCAGAGATAGATCTCATGGCGTCTCGACAGAACGCCAAGCTTCCGCGCTACGGGTCCAGATCCAGGGATCCGGGAGCGGTCCTAATAGATGCCTTGACAGCACCATGGACCTTCAGGATGGCTTATGTGTTTCCACCTTTCCCGATGCTTCCTCGATTGATTGCCAGAATCAAACAGGAGAAAGCATCAGTGATTCTAATAGCGCCTGCATGGCCACGCAGGACTTGGTATACAGATCTGGTGGACATGTCATTCTGTCCACCTTGGTCGTTACCTCTGAAACAGGACCTTCTGATTCAGGGTCCTTTCAAACATCAAAATCTAACTTCTCTGAAGCTGACTGCTTGGAAATTGAACGCTTGATCTTATCAAAGCGTGGTTTTTCTGAGTCAGTTATTGATACCTTAATACAGGCTAGGAAGCCTGTTACCAGAAAGATTTACCATAAAATATGGCGTAAATACCTATATTGGTGCGAATCCAAAGGTTACTCTTGGAGTAAGGTTAGGATTCCTAGGATATTGTCTTTTCTACAAGAAGGTTTAGAAAAGGGGTTATCCGCTAGTTCCTTAAAGGGACAGATCTCAGCTCTGTCCATTCTGTTACACAAGCGTCTGTCAGAAGTTCCAGACGTTCAGGCTTTTTGTCAGGCTTTGGCCAGGATTAAACCTGTGTTTAAAGCTGTGGCTCCACCATGGAGTTTAAACCTTGTTCTTAACGTTTTACAGGGTGTTCCGTTTGAACCCCTTCATTCCATTGTTATAAAGTTGTTATCTTGGAAAGTTCTATTTTTAATGGCTATTTCCTCGGCTCGAAGAGTCTCTGAGTTATCAGCCTTACATTGTGATTCTCCTTATTTGATTTTTCACTCGGATAAGGTAGTTCTGCGTACTAAACCTGGGTTCTTACCTAAGGTAGTCACTAACAGGAATATCAATCAGGAGATTGTTGTTCCATCCTTGTGCCCAAATCCTTCTTCGAGGAAGGAACGTCTTTTGCACAATCTGGATGTAGTTCGTGCCCTTAAATTTTATTTACAGGCAACTAAAGATTTTCGACAAACGTCTTCCCTGTTTGTCGTTTACTCTGGTCAGAGGAGAGGTCAAAAAGCTTCTGCTACCTCTCTCTCTTTTTGGCTTCGTAGCATAATTCGTTTAGCTTATGAGACTGCTGGACAGCAGCCTCCTGAAAGAATTACAGCTCATTCCACTAGAGCTGTGGCTTCCACTTGGGCCTTTAAGAATGAGGCCTCTGTTGAACAGATTTGCAAGGCTGCAACTTGGTCTTCGCTTCATACTTTTTCCAAATTTTACAAATTTGACACTTTTGCTTCCTCGGAGGCTATTTTTGGGAGAAAGGTTCTTCAGGCAGTGGTTCCTTCTGTATAAAGAGCCTGCCTATCCCTCCCGTCATCCGTGTACTTTTGCTTTGGTATTGGTATCCCACAAGTAATGATGACCCGTGGACTGATCACACTTAACAGAAGAAAACATAATTTATGCTTACCTGATAAATTCCTTTCTTCTGTAGTGTGATCAGTCCACGGCCCGCCCTGTTTTTTAAGGCAGGTAAATATTTTTTAAATTATACTCCAGTCACCACTACACCCTTGGCTTCTCCTTTCTCGTTGGTCCTTGGTCGAATGACTGGAGGTGACGTAGAGGGGAGGAGCTATATAGCAACTCTGCTGGGTGAATCCTCTTGCACTTCCTGTAGGGGAGCAGATAATATCCCACAAGTAATGATGACCCGTGGACTGATCACACTACAGAAGAAAGGAATTTATCAGGTAAGCATAAATTATGTTTTTTGGCGTGGGACCGCAGGGATCATCACCAGGTCCTGTTTTTATGCTATTTCTCTCTCTCTCTCTCTCTCTCTCTCTCTCTCTCTATATATATATATATATATATATATATATATATATATATATATTTGTTGGTCAATTTTGAGAATTCAGGTAGTAATTAGAGTTGCCCCATTGCACCATTTTGGAAAGTGAGATACAAAGCTGCAGATAGAGAAGTTATAATTATCAAAACTAATAACAATTCTAGGTATGTTTGGTCTTGAGAGAGAGAGACAGGGAGGGAGAGAGAGAGCTTTTCACTATTAGTGTTTGTGATGTACAAATTGAGCCTTTGTTGTACAATTACAATTACATCCAGCCTTTGATGATTTATTATATTGCATGACTGACATATTGTTTTTTTGAGTTACTTATTCTGTTTTATTGTCTTTATTCAAAACTTTTTAACCTATCCTTATTTTGAAATGTTGTTTGTAGCACACTATGGGCCAGATTATGAGTGAAGTGCAAATTAACGCTAGAGTCTTAATTGCGCTAGAAGTTTTTGTGCTCGTTGGGTTGCGCTCGTATTATGAGTTGAAAGTAAACTGTTTTCACTCTAGCAGAAACCCGACGAGCACTAAAATACGAAGTTAGAATTTTGTGCGCGTTCATATATTGACAATTACTGTAGTACAATTTGCCAGACTATAGCACTGAGACACAGATTGCACTGTAATGCTGTAAACAGAGTGAACTGTGCATAACAAAATGGTGCCAGTCACTTTTCTCACAATCTCACAATGATTACAGCACTGTTTCAAAATCCTTGGAGGTTGTACTTCAGCTTCACAAAGCACTGTATTAGCGAAGCGCTATAAAGTGAAGCGCTGTAAAGTGAGGTATACCTGTATATTTAGATGATTATATATAGGTATAGATATATATATAGATATATATGGGAATATATAGTTATAAATACCTAGAACATATTCTATTTACAGTAAATACATAAAACCTTTATTAAATATGAAATATATTAATATATATATATATATATATATATATATATATATGTGTGTATACATTTGTATTTATAAATACATATATACACATATAAATACATATTTACACATATATAGACATATATATAAATATATACGACTCTCTATTAGAATCTGCCCTCCAAAAGTCAACCACCTGCCAGTTCTGTGTTAATATACAACCTTCTCAAATGACTGCAACCAGACAGGATTCCTTCAAAAAAAGGTCAAATTTATTGATGATGTTTCGGGGAGTAAACCTCCTCTTCTTCAGAACATTGTTCTGAAGAAGGGGAGGTATACTCCCCGAAACGTCAATAAATTTGACCTTTTTTTGAAGAAATCCTGTCTGGTTGCTGTCATTTGAGAAGGTTGTGAATATATATCTATCTATCTATATATATATATATATATATATATATATATATATATATATATATATATATATATATATATATAATGCAAAAAAGGAAGCACTCACTGAGTTTTCTTCAAAATGTGACAAGCAAATTTAATGCAATTTGTGATGTTTCGGGACAGCAACAGTCTCTTCCTCTGACAAGTTAACAATGAACAAAATCAGCCTTTAAATAGGCTCCAAATCACACTCCCCTCAAGATCAGCCAATCAAGGCTGAATAACAAACACACCCCTTCAGTGACCTATAGAAAACAGTGGTATATATGTGCAGAATGTTATTGTGAAAATATTGATCAAAAATTAAATAAAAACAAGCCCAGGATGATTCCTCCTGATGGTAGTCATGCCCCCACCTGATATCTCAATGTTGCCGAATTGTGTGCAAACTAGTGTATAAAAATACAAACAAACTAAGTCATAAAATCTTAGCCAATCCTCATTCATTTTGCATCAAACTCTGATGCGTCATCTAACCAGATAATAGTTACCACCCACTGTTGTTAAGGACGCCCGACTCACCAATCTGTAAACTAATCTTGACATATATATAGAAATATATAACTAACCCTGTCAGGGAGTTGGATCGTCAAATACTGCGAGTACATAGTCTAATTATCCAATGTAGCATTATAACCCAATCAGTGTATAACACACGGTGCAATGTCATCATTGCTTAAATATCGATTACACACCCCCTTCCAAAAAACAACAATTAAGAACCGCACTGGATAATTATATCACGCCATCAGCGTACCTTTACTAAGCGCCTAAATTGTCAAAGACACCAATGTTATTCAATGTGTTCGCTTACCGCAATACCCAATCGCTGCTAGCCGCATATAAATATAAACAAAGTCTCATGACCATCCAATGTCCAAACGCCATGTCAGAGTGGGCGTTGATGGAGGGGCGTGTCAGAGCACCATAACACCTAAATCTACAAAGACATCAGTGTCATTCAATATCTCCATTTGCCGCAATGAATGATCGCATAAAGATGGAGATATTGAATGACACTGATGTCTTTGTAGATTTAGGCGTTATGGTGCTCTGACACGCCCCTCCATCAACGCCCACTCTGACATGGCGTTTGGACATTGGATGGTCATGAGACTTTGTTTATATTTATATGCGGCAAGCAGTGATTGGGTATTGCGGTAAGCGAACACATTGAATAACATTGGTGTCTTTGACAATTTAGGCGCTTAGTAAAGGTAAGCTGATGGCGTGATATAATTATCCAGTGCAGTTCTTAATTGTTGTTTTTTGGAAGGGGTTGTGTAATCGATATTTAAACAATGATGACATTGCACCGTGTGTTATACACTGATTGGGTTATAATGCTACATTGGATAATTAGACTATGTACTCGCAGTATTTGACGATCCAACTCCCTGACAGGGGTAGATATATATTTCTATATATATGTCATGATTAGTTTACAGATTGGTGAGTCGGGCGTCCTTAACAACAGTGGGTGGTAACTAGGATCTGGTTAGATGATGCATCAGAGTTTGATGCAAAATGAATGAGGATTGGCTAAGATTTTATGACTTAGTTTGTTTGTATTTTATACACTAGTTTGCACACAATTCAGCAACATTGAGATATCAGGTGGGGGCATGACTACCATCAGGAGGAATCATCCTGGGCTTGTTTTTATTTAATTTTTGATCGATATTTTCACAATAACATTCTGCACATATATACCACTGTTTTCTATTGGTCACTGAAGGGGTGTGTTTGTTATTCAGCCTTGATTGGCTGATCTTGAGGGGAGTGTGATTTGGAGCCTATTTACAGGCTGATTTTGTTCATTGTTAACTTGTCAGAGGAAGAGACTGTTGCTGTCCCGAAACGTCACAAACTGCATAAAATTTGCTTGTCACATTTTGAAGAAAACTCAATGAGTGCTTCCTTTTTTTGCATTTCTACAAACCTACTTATAGCACCCTGACAGCTGCAAAACGTTGGTGAGAGTGCACATACATCTATTTTATTTACCATTTTATATATATATATATATATATATATATATATATATATATATATATATATATATATATATATATATATATATATACATATCCATCTGTAGACATGTATATGTATGTATCTCAATGTTAAAATCTTTGCCTGCCTTTCTTTTCCTAACACCTGAGATCTCATATCTTTGAGCCTTTATAACTGTGCAATATTTTTTAAAAAAATAATTGTTATTAGATAGTGTTATTATGAGTGTAACTGTACTTTTTCATGTATTTTTAATGTGTTTTGTGCAACTTTTTAGTTTCTCTTGTTAAGTGTATCCAGTCCACGGATCATCCATTACTTGTGGGATATTCTCCTTCCCAACAGGAAGTTGCAAGAGGATCACCCACAGCAGAGCTGCTATATAGCTCCTCCCCTCACTGCCATATCCAGTCATTCTCTTGCAACTCTCAACTAAGATGGAGGTCGTAAGAGGACTGTGGTGTTTTATACTTAGTTTATTTCTTCAATCAAAAGTTTGTTATTTTTAAATGGTACCGGAGTGTACTGTTTATCTCAGGCAGTATTTAGAAGAAGAATCTGCCTGCGTTTTCTATGATCTTAGCAGAAGTAACTAAGATCCTTTGCTGTGCTCACATATTCTGAGGAGTGAGGTAACTTTAGAGGGGGAATAGCGTGCAGGTTCTCCTGCAATAAGGTATGTGCAGTTAAATTATTTTTCTAGGGATGGAATTTGCTAGAAAATGCTGCTGATACCGAAGTAATGTAAGTAAAGCCTTAAATGCAGTGATAGCGACTGGTATCAGGCTTATTAATAGAGATACATACTCTTATAAAAGTGTATTTTAAAACGTTTGCTGGCATGTTTAATCGTTTTTTACATATGTTTGGTGATAAAACTTATTGGGGCCTAGTTTTTTCCACATGGATGGCTTGAATTTTGCCTAGAAACAGTTCCCTGAGGCTTCCCACTGTTGTAATATGAGTGGGAGGGGCCTATTTTGGCGTTTTTTTGCACAGCAAAAATTACAGACACAGACATCCAGCTTCTTCCTGCATGATCCAGGACTTCTCTGAAGGGCTCAAAAGGCTTCAAAAGTCGTATTGAGGGAGGTAAAAAGCCACAGTAGAGCTGTGGCAGTTGTTGTGACTGTTTAAAAAACGTTTTTGTCATTTGTTATTCCGTTTTTGGTATTAAGGGGTTAATCATCCATTTGCAAGTGGGTGCAATGCTCTGCTAACTTATTACATACACTGTAAAAATTTCGTTAGTGTAACTGCATTTTTTCACTGTTATTTCAAAATTTGGGAAAATTTGTGTTTCTTAAAGGCGCAGTAACGTTTTTTATATTGCTTGTAAACTTGTTTTAAAGTGTTTTCCAAGCTTGCTAGTCTCATTCCTAGTCTGTTTAAACATGTCTGACACAGAGGAACCTACTTGTTCATTATGTTTGAAAGCCATGGTGGAGCCCCATAGGAGAATGTGTACTAAATGTATTGATTTCACCTTAAACAGTAAAGATCAGTCTTTATCTATAAAATAATTATCACCAGAGGGTTCTGTCGAGGGGGAAGTTATGCCGACTAACTCTCCCCACGTGTCAGACCCTTCACCTCCCGCTTAGGGGACGCACGCTAATATGGCGCCAATTACATCAGGGACGCCCATAGCGATTACCTTGCAGGACATGGCTGCAATCATGAATAATACCCTGTCAGAGGTATTATCTAGATTGCCTGAATTAAGAGGCAAGCGCGATAGCTCTGGGGCTAGGAGAGATACAGAGCGCGCAAATGCTGTTAGAGCCATGTCTGATACTGCGTCACAGTATGCAGAACATGAGGACGGAGAGCTTCAGTCTGTGGGTGACATCTCTGACTCGGGGAAACCTGATTCAGAGATTTCTAATTTTAAATTTAAGCTTGAGAACCTCCGTGTATTGCTTGGGGAGGTATTAGCTGTTCTGAATGACTGTAACACAGTTGCAATTCCAGAGAAATTGTGTAGGCTGGATAGATACTATGCGGTGCCGGTGTGTACTGATGTTTTTCCTATACCTAAAAGGCTTACAGAAATTATTAGCAAGGAGTGGGATAGACCCGGTGTGCCCTTTTCCCCACCTCCTATATTTAGAAAAATGTTTCCAATAGACGCCACTACACGGGACTTATGGCAGACGGTCCCTAAGGTGGAGGGAGCAGTTTCTACTTTAACAAAGCGTACCACTATCCCGGTTGAGGACAGTTGTGCTTTTTCAGATCCAATGGATAAAAAATTGGAGGGTTACCTTAAGAAAATGTTTATTCAACAAGATTTTATTTTACAGCCCCTTGCATGCATTGCACCTGTCACTGCTGCGGCGGCATTCTGGTTTGAGGCCCTGGAAGAGGCCATCCAGACAGCTCCATTGAATGAAATTATTGACAACCTTAGAACGCTTAAGCTAGCTAACTCATTTGTTTCTGATGCCATTGTTCATTTGACTAAACTAACGGCTAAGAATTCCGGATTCGCCATCCAGGCGCGTAGGGCGCTATGGCTTAAATCCTGGTCAGCTGACGTGACTTCAAAGTCTAAATTACTCAACATTCCTTTCAAGGGGCAGAACTTATTTGGGCCTGGCTTGAAGGAAATTATTGCTGACATTACTGGAGGCAAGGGTCATACCCTTCCTCAGGACAGGGCCAAATCAAAGGCCAAACAGTCTAATTTTCGTGCCTTTCGAAATTTCAAGGCAGGAGCAGCATCAACTTCCTCTGCTTCAAAACAAGAGGGAACTGTTGCTCATTCCAGACAGGCCTGGAAACCTAACCAGTCCTGGAACAATGGCAAGCAGGCCAGGAAGCCTGCTGCTGCCCCCAAGACAGCATGAAGGAACGGCCCCCTATCCGGAAACGGATCTAGTGGGGGGCAGACTTTCTCTCTTCGCCCAGGCGTGGGCAAGAGATGTTCAGGATCCTGGGCGTTGGAGATCATATCTCAGGGATATCTTCTGGACTTCAAAGCTTCTCCTCCACAAGGGAGATTTCATCTTTCAAGGTTATCATCAAACCAGATAAAGAAAGAGGCATTCCTAGGCTGTGTGCAAGACCTCCTAGTAATGGGAGTGATCCATCCAGTTCCGCGGACGGAACAAGGACAGGGATTTTATTCAAATCTGTTTGTGGTTTCCAAGAAAGAGGGAACCTTCAGACCAATCTTGGATCTAAAGATCTTAAACAAATTCCTCAGAGTTCCATCATTCAAAATGGAAACTATTCGGACCATCCTACCCATGATCCAAGAGGGTCAGTACATGACCACAGTGGACTTAAAGGATGCCTACCTTCACATACCGATTCACAAAGATCATCATCGGTTCCTAAGGTTTGCCTTTCTAGACAGGCATTACCAATTTGTAGCTCTTCCCTTCGGGTTGGCCACTGCCCCAAGAATTTTTACAAAGGTTCTGGGCTCACTTCTGGCGGTTCTAAGACCGCGAGGCATAGCGGTGGCTCCGTATCTAGACGACATCCTGATACAGGCGTCAAGCTTTCAAATTGCCAAGTCTCATACAGAGATAGTTCTGGCATTTCTGAGGTCGCATGGGTGGAAAGTGAACGTGGAAAAGAGTTCTCTATCACCACTCACAAGAGTCTCCTTCCTAGGGACTCTTATAGATTCTGTAGAGATGAAAATTTACCTGACGGAGTCCAGGTTATCAAAACTTCTAAATGCTTGCCGTGTCCTTCATTCCATTCCACGCCCGTCAGTGGCTCAGTGCATGGAAGTAATCGGCTTAATGGTAGCGGCAATGGACATAGTGCCATTTGCGCGCCTGCATCTCAGACCGCTGCAATTATGCATGCTAAGTCAGTGGAATGGGGATTACTCAGATTTGTCCCCTCTACTAAATCTGGATCAAGAGACCAGAGGTTCTCTTCTCTGGTGGCTTTCTCGGGTCCATCTGTCCAAGGGTATGACCTTTCGCAGACCGGATTGGACGATTGTAACAACAGATGCCAGCCTTCTAAGATGGGGCGCAGTCTGGAACTCCCTGAAGGCTCAGGGATCGTGGACTCAGGAGGAGAAACTCCTCCCAATAAATATTCTGGAGTTAAGAGCAATATTCAATGCTCTTCTAGCTTGGCCTCAGTTAGCAACACTGAGGTTCATCAGATTTCAGTCGGACAACATCACGACTGTGGCTTACATCAACCATTAAGGGGGAACCAGGAGTTCCCTAGCGATGTTAGAAGTCTCAAAGATAATTCGCTGGGCAGAGTCTCACTCTTGCCACCTGTCAGCGACCCACATCCCAGGCGTAGAGAACTGGGAGGCGGATTTTCTAAGTCGTCAGACTTTTCATCCGGGGGAGTGGGAACTCCATCCGGAGGTGTTTGCTCAACTGGTCCATCGTTGGGGCAAACCAGAACTGGATCTCATGGCGTCTTGCCAGAACGCCAAGCTTCCTTGTTACGGATCCAGGTCCAGGGACCCGGGAGCAACGCTGATAGATGCTCTAGCAGCTCATTGGTTCTTCAACCTGGCCTATGTGTTTCCACCGTTTCCTCTGCTCCCTCGACTGATTGCCAAAATCAAACAGGAGAGAGCATTGGTGATTCTGATAGCGCCTGCATGGCCACGCAGGACCTGGTATGCTGACCTAGTGGACATGTCATCTCTTCCACCATGGACTCTGCCTCTGAGGCAGGACCTTCTAATACAAGGTCCTTTCAATCATCCAAATCTACTTTCTCTGAGACTGACTGCATGGAGATTGAACGCTTGATTCTATCAAGGCGTGGCTTCTCCGAGTCAGTCATTGATACCTTAATACAGGCTCGGAAGCCTGTTACCAGGAAAATCTACCATAAGATATGGCGTAAATATCTTTATTGGTGTGAATCCAAAAGTTACTCATGGAGTAAGGTTAGGATTCCTAGGATATTATCCTTTCTCCAAGAGGGTTTGGACAAAGGCTTATCAGCTATTTCTTTAGATGGACAGATCTCTGCTCTGTCTATTCTTTTGCACAAGCGTCTGGCAAAAGTTCCAGACGTCCAGGCATTTTGTCAGGCTTTGGTTAGGATTAAGCCTGTGTTTAAAACTGTTGCTCCCCCGTGGAGCTTAAACTTGGTTCTTAAAGTTCTTCAAGGAGTTCCGTTTGAACCCCTTCATTCCATTGATATTAAACTTTTATCTTGGAAAGTTCTGTTTTTGATGGCTATTTCCTCGGCTCAAAGAGTCTCTGAGTTATCTGCCTTACATTGTGATTCTCCTTATCTGATTTTTCATTCAGACAAGGTAGTTCTGCGTACCAAACCTGGGTTTTTACCTAAGGTGGTTTCTAACAGGAATATCAATCAAGAGATTGTTTTTCCATCATTGTGTCCTAATCCTTCTTCAAAGAAGGAACGTCTTTTGCATAATCTGGACGTAGTCCGTGCCTTGAAGTTTTACTTACAGGCTACTAAAGATTTTCGTCAAACATCTGCCCTGTTTGTCGTTTACTCTGGACAGAGGAGAGGTCAAAAAGCTTCGGCAACCTCTCTCTCCTTTTGGCTTCGGAGCATAATACGCTTAGCCTATGAGACTGCTGGACAGCAGCCCCCTGAAAGGATTACAGCTCATTCTACTAGAGCTGTGGCTTCCACCTGGGCCTTTAAAAATGAGGCCTCTGTTGAACAGATTTGCAAGGCTGCGACTTGGTCTTCGCTTCACACCTTTTCAAAATTTTACAAATTTGACACTTTTGCTTCTTCGGAGGCTGTTTTTGGGAGAAAGGTTCTACAGGCAGTGGTTCCTTCCGTTTAAGTTCCTGCCTTGTCCCTCCCATCATCCGTGTACTTTAGCTTTGGTATTGGTATCCCACAAGTAATGGATGATCCGTGGACTGGATACACTTAACAAGAGAAAACATAATTTATGCTTACCTGATAAATTTATTTCTCTTGTAGTGTATCCAGTCCACGGCCCACCCTGTCCTTTTAAGGCAGGTCTAAATTTTAATTAAACTACAGTCACCACTGCACCCTATGGTTTCTCCTTTCTCGTCTTGTTTCGGTCGAATGACTGGATATGGCAGTGAGGGGAGGAGCTATATAGCAGCTCTGCTGTGGGTGATCCTCTTGCAACTTCCAGTTGGGAAGGAGAATATCCCACAAGTAATGGATGATCCGTGGACTGGATACACTACAAGAGAAATAAATTTATCAGGTAAGCATAAATTATGTTTTTTCGCAAAACAGTTAACCAGAGCTCTGAAGTTGCGTAAATGATTCTAAATTTGACTTTCAATTTGTAATACGAGCGGTAAGCCCGATGTGCACAAACCTTTGCAATATACCCCATATTGCTCGGGCATAAAAGTTTGCGCTTCACTTGTAATCTAGCCCTATGTATTTTCAAGTATTGCTACTTTTATGCCCTTGTTGTTTCTGGTCTATAAACAAATAAATAAAAAAAAGTCCACAAGGAGTTAACTATACATTCCTGTTTGTTCTTTCAGGTGCTTTTCTTCCAGCTGTGCCAGTTCAACCGATTCTTTTACGATATCCCAACAGTTTGGTATGTAACATAATTTATTCTACATATTCATAATAATTCTGCATTTATAAATACCATATTAGAAGTAAGAGTAGTAAGAAAAGCTGACCATTTAGATTATTGTTATATTGTCTGTCAACGTTTTTTAGGCCTTAACACAAATATTTAGCTTAATAAAGGTGTATAGATATGAGTAGAATGCTCCAAAAAATACGTTCAAAAAGTAAAATTCTAATTCCTGATTAGCAGGAATGATCAAATCTGTAAAATAAATTACAGAGCTGGTAAAATATGGCAAGGTTTTTACCTGTTTGCTTCTTGAACACACTACCAGCTGATGCCAAATTATGCTCCAATAACGCAAAGGATTTTTTTTAAGAATAATACAGGGAGTGCAGAATTATTAGGCAAGTTGTATTTCTCCAACATAGGTGTGTCCGGTCCACGGCGTCATCCTTACTTGTGGGATATTCTCTTCCCCAACAGGAAATGGCAAAGAGCCCAGCAAAGCTGGTCACATGATCCCTCCTAGGCTCCGCCTTCCCCAGTCATTCTCTTTGCCGTTGTACAGGCAACATCTCCACGGAGATGGCTTAGAGTTTTTTAGTGTTTAACTGTAGTTTTTATTATTCAATCAAGAGTTTGTTATTTTAAAATAGTGCTGGTATGTACTATTTACTCTGAAACAGAAAAGAGATGAAGATTTCTGTTTGTAAGAGGAAAATGATTTTAGCAACCGTTACTAAAATCGATGGCTGTTCCACACAGGACTGTTGAGAGGAATTAACTTCAGTTGGGGGAACAGTGAGCAGACTTTTGCTGCTTGAGGTATGACACATTCTAACAAGACGATGTAATGCTGGAAGCTGTCATTTTCCCTATGGGATCCGGTAAGCCATTTTTATTACAGAAAGAAAAAAAAGGGCTTCACAAGGGCTTTCTAAGACTGTAGACATTTTCTGGGCTAAATCGATTTATATTTTATACTCCATAGCCTTGAGGAATTATTTTGATCTTGGGAATTATGTAAAATAACCGGCAGGCACTGTATTGGACACCTTATTCTCTAGGGGCTTTCCCTAATCATAGGCAGAGTCTCATTTTCGCGCCTGTATTGCGCACTTGTTTTTGAGAAGCATGACATGCAGATGCATGTGTGAGGAGCTCTGATACATAGAAAAGACTTTCTGAAGGCGTCATTTGGTATCGTATTCCCCTTTGGGCTTGGTTGGGTCTCAGCAAAGCAGATACCAGGGACTGTAAAGGGGTTAAATATAAAAACGGCTCCGGTTCCGTTATTTTAAGGGTTAAAGCTTCCAAATTTGGTGTGCAATACTTTTAAGGCTTTAAGACACTGTGGTGAAATTTTGGTGAATTTTGAACAATTCCTTCATACTTGTTCGCAATTGCAGTAATAAAGTGTGTTCAGTTTAAAATTTAAAGTGACAGTAACGGTTTATTTTAAAACGTTTTTTGTACTTTGTTATCAAGTTTTTGCCTGTTTAACATGTCTGAACTACCAGATAGACTGTGTTCTGAATGCGGGGAAGCCAAGGTTCCTTCTCATTTAAATAGATGTGGTTTATGTGACACAAAATTTAGAGAAAATGATGCCCAAGATGATTCCTCAAGTGAGGGGAGTAAGCATGGTACTGCATCATCCCCTCCTTCGTCTACACCAGTCTTGCCCACACAGGAGGCCCCTAGTACATCTAGCGCGCCAATACTCCTTACTATGCAACAATTAACGGCTGTAATGGATAATTCTATCAAAAACATTTTAGCCAAAATGCCCACTTATCAGCGAAAGCGCGACAGCTCTGTTTTAGAAAATACTGAAGAGCATGAGGACGCTGATGATATTGGTTCTGAAGGGCCCCTACACCAGTCTGAGGGGGCCAGGGAGGTTTTGTCTGAGGGAGAAATTTCAGATTCAGGGAAAATTTCTCAACAAGCTGAACCTGATGTGATTACATTTAAATTTAAATTGGAACATCTCCGCGCTCTGCTTAAGGAGGTGTTATCCACTCTGGATGATTGTGAGAATTTGGTCATTCCAGAGAAACTATGTAAAATGGACAAGTTCCTAGAGGTCCCGGGGCCCCCCGAAGCTTTTCCTATACCCAAGCGGGTGGCGGACATTGTAAATAAAGAATGGGAAAGGCCCGGTATACCTTTCGTCCCTCCCCCCATATTTAAAAAATTGTTTCCTATGGTCGACCCCAGAAAGGACTTATGGCAGACAGTCCCCAAGGTCGAGGGGGCGGTTTCTACTCTAAACAAACGCACCACTATACCCATAGAAGATAGTTGTGCTTTCAAAGATCCTATGGATAAAAAATTAGAAGGTTTGCTTAAAAAGATGTTTGTTCAGCAAGGTTACCTTCTACAACCAATTTCATGCATTGTTCCTGTCACTACAGCCGCGTGTTTCTGGTTCGATGAGCTAGAAAAGGCGATCAATAATAATTCTTCTTCTTATGAGGAGATTATGGACAGAATTCGTGCTCTCAAATTGGCTAATTCTTTCACCCTAGACGCCACTTTGCAATTGGCTAGGTTAGCGGCGAAAAATTCTGGTTTTGCTATTGTGGCGCGCAGAGCGCTTTGGTTAAAATCTTGGTCAGCGGATGCGTCTTCCAAGAACAAATTGCTTAACATTCCTTTCAAGGGGAAAACGCTGTTTGGCCCTGACTTGAAAGAGATTATCTCTGATATCACTGGGGGCAAGGGCCACGCCCTTCCTCAGGATAGGTCTTTCAAGGCCAAAAATAAACCTAATTTTCGTCCCTTTCGCAGAAACGGACCAGCCCCAAGTGCTACGTCCTCTAAGCAAGAGGGTAATACTTCTCAAGCCAAGCCAGCCTGGAGACCAATGCAAGGCTGGAACAAAGGAAAGCAGGCCAAGAAACCTGCCACTGCTACCAAGACAGCATGAGATGTTGGCCCCCGATCCGGGTCCGGATCTGGTGGGGGGCAGACTCTCTCTCTTCGCTCAGGCTTGGGCAAGAGATGTTCTGGATCCTTGGGCGCTAGAAATAGTCTCCCAAGGTTATCTTCTGGAATTCAAGGGGCTTCCCCCAAGGGGGAGGTTCCACAGGTCTCAATTGTCTTCAGACCACATAAAAAAACAGGCATTCTTACATTGTGTAGAAGACCTGTTAAAAATGGGAGTGATTCATCCTGTTCCATTAGGAGAACAAGGGATGGGGTTCTACTCCAATCTGTTCGTAGTTCCCAAAAAAGAGGGAACATACAGACCAATCTTAGATCTCAAGATCCTAAACAAGTTTCTCAAGGTTCCATCGTTCAAAATGGAAACCATTCGAACAATTCTTCCTTCCATCCAGGAAGGTCAATTCATGACCACGGTGGATTTAAAGGATGCGTATCTACATATTCCTATCCACAAGGAACATCATCGGTTCCTAAGGTTCGCATTCCTGGACAAGCATTACCAGTTTGTGGCACTTCCGTTCGGATTAGCCACTGCTCCAAGGATTTTCACAAAGGTACTAGGGTCCCTTCTAGCGGTGCTAAGACCAAGGGGCATTGCAGTAGTACCTTACTTGGACGACATTCTGATTCAAGCGTCGTCCCTTCCTCAAGCAAAGGCTCACACGGACATTGTCCTGGCCTTTCTCAGATCTCACGGGTGGAAAGTGAACGTAGAAAAAAGTTCTCTATCTCCGTCAACAAGGGTTCCCTTCTTGGGAACAATAATAGACTCCTTAGAAATGAGGATTTTTCTGACAGAGGCCAGAAAATCAAAACTTCTAAACTCTTGTCAAATACTTCATTCTGTTCCTCTTCCTTCCATAGCGCAGTGCATGGAAGTAATAGGTTTGATGGTAGCGGCAATGGACATAGTTCCTTTTGCGCGAATTCATCTAAGACCATTACAACTGTGCATGCTCAGTCAGTGGAATGGGGACTATACAGACTTGTCTCCGACGATACAAGTAGATCAGAGGACCAGAGATTCACTCCGTTGGTGGCTGTCCCTGGACAACCTGTCACAGGGGATGAGCTTCCGCAGACCAGAGTGGGTCATTGTCACGACCGACGCCAGTCTGGTGGGCTGGGGCGCGGTCTGGGGACCCCTGAAAGCTCAGGGTCTTTGGTTTCGGGAAGAATCTCTTCTCCCGATAAATATTCTGGAACTGAGAGCGATATTCAATGCTCTCAAGGCTTGGCCTCAGCTAGCAAAGGCCAAGTTCATACGGTTTCAATCAGACAACATGACGACTGTTGCGTACATCAACCATCAGGGGGGAACAAGGAGTTCCCTGGCGATGGAAGAAGGACCAAAATCATTCAATGGGCGGAGACTCACTCCTGCCACTTGTCTGCAATCCACATCCCAGGAGTGGAAAATTGGGAAGCGGATTTTCTGAGTCGTCAGACATTTCATCCGGGGGAGTGGGAACTCCATCCGGAAATCTTTGCCCAAATTACTCAATTGTGGGGCATTCCAGACATGGATCTGATGGCCTCTCGTCAGAACTTCAATGTTCCTTGCTACGGGTCCAGATCCAGGGATCCCAAGGCGACTCTAGTAGATGCACTAGTAGCACCTTGGACCTTCAAACTAGCTTATGTATTCCCGCCGTTTCCTCTCATCCCCAGGCTGGTAGCCAGGATCAATCAGGAGAGGGCATCGGTGATCTTGATAGCTCCTGCGTGGCCACGCAGGACTTGGTATGCAGACCTGGTGAATATGTCATCGGCTCCACCATGGAAGCTACCTTTGAGACGAGACCTTCTTGTTCAAGGTCCGTTCGAACATCCGAATCTGGTCTCACTCCAACTGACTGCTTGGAGATTGAACGCTTGATCTTATCAAAGCGAGGGTTCTCAGATTCTGTCATTGATACTCTTGTTCAGGCCAGAAAGCCTGTAACTAGAAAAATTTACCACAAAATATGGAAAAAATATATCTGTTGGTGTGAATCTAAAGGATTCCCTTGGGACAAGGTAAAAATTCCTAAGATTCTATCCTTTCTTCAGGAAGGTTTGGAGAAAGGATTATCTGCAAGTTCCTTGAAGGGACAGATTTCTGCCTTGTCTGTGTTACTTCACAAAAAGCTGGCAGCTGTGCCAGATGTTCAAGCCTTTGTTCAGGCTCTGGTTAGAATCAAGCCTGTTTACAAATCTTTGACTCCTCCTTGGAGTCTCAATTTAGTTCTTTCAGTTCTTCAGGGGGTTCCGTTTGAACCCTTACATTCCGTTGATATTAAGTTATTATCTTGGAAAGTTTTGTTTTTGGTTGCAATTTCTTCTGCTAGAAGAGTTTCAGAATTATCTGCTCTGCAGTGTTCTCCTCCTTATCTGGTGTTCCATGCAGATAAGGTGGTTTTACGTACTAAACCTGGTTTTCTTCCGAAAGTTGTTTCCAACAAAAACATTAACCAGGAGATAGTCGTGCCTTCTTTGTGTCCGAATCCAGTTTCAAAGAAGGAACGTTTGTTGCACAATTTGGATGTTGTTCGTGCTCTAAAATTCTATTTAGATGCTACTAAGGATTTTAGACAAACATCTTCCTTGTTTGTTGTTTATTCTGGTAAAAGGAGAGGTCAAAAAGCAACTTCTACCTCTCTCTCTTTTTGGATTAAAAGCATCATCAGATTGGCTTATGAGACTGCCGGACGGCAGCCTCCTGAAAGAATCACAGCTCATTCCACTAGGGCTGTGGCTTCCACATGGGCCTTCAAGAACGAGGCTTCTGTTGATCAGATATGTAAGGCAGCGACTTGGTCTTCACTGCACACTTTTACTAAATTTTACAAGTTTGATACTTTTGCTTCTTCTGAGGCTATTTTTGGGAGAAAGGTTTTGCAAGCCGTGGTGCCTTCCATCTAGGTGACCTGATTTGCTCCCTCCCTTCATCCGTGTCCTAAAGCTTTGGTATTGGTTCCCACAAGTAAGGATGACGCCGTGGACCGGACACACCTATGTTGGAGAAAACAGAATTTATGTTTACCTGATAAATTACTTTCTCCAACGGTGTGTCCGGTCCACGGCCCGCCCTGGTTTTTTAATCAGGTCTGATAATTTATTTTCTTTAACTACAGTCACCACGGTATCATATGGTTTCTCCTATGCAAATATTCCTCCTTTACGTCGGTCGAATGACTGGGGAAGGCGGAGCCTAGGAGGGATCATGTGACCAGCTTTGCTGGGCTCTTTGCCATTTCCTGTTGGGGAAGAGAATATCCCACAAGTAAGGATGACGCCGTGGACCGGACACACCGTTGGAGAAAGTAATTTATCAGGTAAACATAAATTCTGTTTTTTGAGGATTAATTTTATTATTGAACAACAACCATGTTCTCAATGAACCCAAAAAACTCATTAATATCAAAGCTGAATAGTTTTGGAAGTAGTTTTTAGTTTGTTTTTAGTTATAGCTATTTTAGGGGGATATCTGTGTGTGCAGGTGACTATTACTGTGCATAATTATTAGGCAACTTAACAAAAAACAAATATATACCCATTTCAATTATATATTTTTACCAGTGAAACCAATATAACATCTCAACATTCACAAATATACATTTCTGACATTCAAAAACAAAACAAAAACAAATCAGTGACCAATATAGCCACCTTTCTTTGCAAGGACACTCAAAAGCCTGCCATCCATGGATTCTGTCAGTGTTTTGATCTGTTCACCATCAACATTGCGTGCAGCAGCAACCACAGCCTCCCAGACACTGTTCAGAGAGGTGTACTGTTTTCCCTCCTTGTAAATCTCACATTTGATGATGGACCACAGGTTCTCAATGGGGTTCAGATCAGGTGAACAAGGAGGCCATGTCATTAGATTTTCTTCTTTTATACCCTTTCTTGCCAGCCACGCTGTGGAGTACTTGGACGCGTGTGATGGAGCATTGTCCTGCATGAAAATCATGTTTTTCTTGAAGGATGCAGACTTCTTCCTGTACCACTGCTTGAAGAAGGTGTCTTCCAGAAACTGGCAGTAGGACTGGGAGTTGAGCTTGACTCCATCCTCAACCCGAAAAGGCCCCACAAGCTCATCTTTGATGATACCAGCCCAAACCAGTACTCCACCTCCACCTTGCTGGCGTCTGAGTCGGACTGGAGCTCTCTGCCCTTTACCAATCCAGCCACGGGCCCATCCATCTGGCCCATCAAGACTCACTCTCATTTCATCAGTCCATAAAACCTTAGAAAAATCAGTCTTGAGATATTTCTTGGCCCAGTCTTGACGTTTCAGCTTGTGTGTCTTGTTCAGTGGTGGTCGTCTTTCAGCCTTTCTTACCTTTGCCATGTCTCTGAGTATTGCACACCTTGTGCTTTTGGGCACTCCAGTGATGTTGCAGCTCTGAAATATGGCCAAACTGGTGGCAAGTGGCATCTTGGCAGCTGCACGCTTGACTTTTCTCAGTTCATGGGCAGTTATTTTGCGCCTTGGTTTTTCCACACGCTTCTTGCGACCCTGTTGACTATTTTGAATGAAACGCTTGATTGTTCGATGATCACGCTTCAGAAGCTTTGCAATTTTAAGAGTGCTGCATCCCTCTGCAAGATATCTCACTATTTTTGACTTTTCTGAGCCTGTCAAGTCCTTCTTTTGACCCATTTTGCCAAAGGAAAGGAAGTTGCCTAATAATTATGCACACCTGATATAGGGTGTTGATGTCATTAGACCACACCCCTTCTCATTACAGAGATGCACATCACCTAATATGCTTAATTGGTAGTAGGCTTTCGAGCCTATACAGCTTGGAGTAAGACAACATGCATAAAGAGGATGATGTGGTCAAAATACTCATTTGCCTAATAATTCTGCACTCCCTGTAAATCTCTTTTAATCCTCTCAGAGAAACATAATCTCATGTTTTTATCTTTATTAGCAATGACATCTGATTTTTGGTTGGTTTAGGATACTGTCACGTGGACATGGCAAGGATACCCCGCGTAAGTACTTTGTACATATAAATGTATGTCTAGATTCACGTTTTGTTTAAGTAGGGATATATATATATATATTGTAGATATATATCTAGCTATATATATATTTCTCTCTCTCTCTCTCTCTCTCTCTCTCTCTCTCTATATATATATATATATATATATATATATATATATATATATATATATATATAAAAATAAAGAAACAGCAGATATCCTCTCATACACTATAGTTAATATGAGGATAAAGGTAGCTGTGGTCAGTGAGCTATTAAGGCTGGTTTAAAAGAACAGAGGCTATATGGCATGTCAAGCAGACAGTCAAGCAAGTAGTTAAGAAGACAGGCAGACTAGCATGTATAGGAGGAAGCCCAAGCAACGCTCGCAGACACAACCAATGCCACAATTCAGAAACAGGGGTTGAGGTAACACAAACCAAAAGACTCACTCTGTTATCAAGCCGGCTTCTTCGTCATCCTTATGCTCTGTGCAGAATCATTTGAATTCACTGCTCTGCCTCCTTTAGTAAATCAGTCCAATTTATTTGACCGCCGCCTCATCTATTCACATAAAGCTGCCAGCCAATACCGCGCTCCTCTCCGGGATCAGGCAGTTCTCAGCTCATCCGTGTAAAGCCTCACTTCCACTGCTGGATACGTCACTGTAACCTTCCCGGTAGCAGGAACAAGCTCCTCCGTGCTTGTGAATTGAAAATAGAAAAGTAGAGTGCCACCAGGAAGGGTAAAAAAGTGGTAATTTATTTGAAGATAAAAATATACATCAGGGTAGCAGTCGGCTGACGCGTTTCGGCTTAAGAAATAATGCCATACTCATAGACCATAATTGACTGCTACCAGGTCATAGTTTATATACACTCCAGTAGTCATGGCAATGATATACAAAAACACATGTGTATTATACATGTAGTTCAATTCGACATCATCAAGAATTATTAATGAGCATCACATATTACAATTTTACTGGTTACATTATAACCCCTCTCATAGTGTATAAATTAAATGAAAAACATCTTTCGTAATGTTTGTGTTGTATAGATTCATAACCCCACTCATTAACAGATGCAGATTTGACTACTGTGGGATATAGTAATCTACTGAAAAAACTACATATAATGGGAATATAAAACATATTACATAAGATCTTTTCAATAGGGTATCCTAACAGATGCAAATGCATACATGTAACTATAGAAACAAGAACAATGCTAGCCGGACTCCATATCGCAGGAGTATAGATCATAGGGTTAACTTAACATGATTTATAGTTTAAATATTTCTGATAGACACCAAAATAATAGTAAAAAAGCAGGGTTATTTAGTTAAAAATAGACCCTATTTAATTGGCTAAAAGTTGCATACGTGTCACAAGGTAAAGCCGATCAGTCCTACTTAGTTTATGAGCCAATAGCTTAAAGTGTGTAGTATATATCCTGAATAAAGCAATATCTATATATGGGGAGTCAGTAGATAAAGACAGCGAGAACCATCCAGTAGTCACTATACATAAAGTTTACTGGCTTTCCCCAGATAGAGACATTGCAACATAGGGAATGTATCACTCCAAGTAAACACGCAAAGAGTTAAACCTTAGGGTGCAAAAGATATATGTCATCCCCTAATTATTATGTAATTAAACATGTATTTTGTCTCATAGGCTATCATTCCCAATAGTTAATGATGTCATGTTCAGAATTATTACCCTTCGGTATTTGCGTTTTAAGTTTAAAAATCCCATAGACCTCTTGTCTCTTCAGGATATCTAGCCTATTACCCCCTCTTGGGGTCTATTGATTTGTTCAATGGCATTCCATCTAAAGGTCATGAGGCTTTGATTATGCTCATCGATGAAATGTTTTGCTAGGGCAGAACAAGCATTATTGTTTTCTATATAAGACGTGTTCTCTTATACGTGTTCTTATATCCCTTGTAGTCATACCTTATTGCCCTTTATGCAATGTTTAAGCTATTGGCTCATAAACTAAGTAGGAATGATCGGGCTTACCTTGTGACACGTATGCAACTTTTAGCTAATTATAGTAGGGTCTATTTTTAACCACTAAATAACCCTGCTTTTTGACTATTTATTATTTTGGTGTCTAACAGAAATATTTACACTATAAATCAGGTTAAGTTAATCTTATGACCTATACTCCTGCAATTTTTTTTAGCCTTCCTGGTTGCACTCTACTTTTATATATATATGGCTTGACATTTCCACTAGTCCCTAACGAGGAGGAAAATGCAGTGGACAATTTATATTTGTAATTTCTCCAACATAGGTGTGTCCGGTCCACGGCGTCATCCTTACTTGTGGGATATTCTCTTCCCCAACAGGAAATGGCAAAGAGCCCAGCAAAGCTGGTCACATGATCCCTCCTAGGCTCCGCCTACCCCAGTCATTCTCTTTGCCGTTGTACAGGCAACATCTCCACGGAGATGGCTTAGAGTTTTTTAGTGTTTAACTGTAGTTTTTATTATTCAATCAAGAGTTTGTTATTTTAAAATAGTGCTGGTATGTACTATTTACTCAGAAACAGAAAAGAGATGAAGATTTCTGTTTGTATGAGGAAAATGATTTTAGCACCGTAACTAAAATCCATGGCTGTTCCACACAGGACTGTTGAGAGCAATTAACTTCAGTTGGGGGAACAGTGTGCAGTCTCTTACTGCTTGAGGTATGACACATTCTAACAAGACGATGTAATGCTGGAAGCTGTCATTTTCCCTATGGGATCCGGTAAGCCATGTTTATTAAGATAGTAAATAAGGGCTTCACAAGGGCTTATTAAGACTGTAGACTTTTTCTGGGCTAAATCGATTCATTATTAACACATATTTAGCCTTGAGGAATCATTTATTCTGGGTATTTTAATATGATTATATCGGCAGGCACTGTTTTTGACTCCTTATTCTTTAGGGGCTTTCCCTAATCATAGTCAGAGCCTCATTTTCGCGCCGGTATGGCGCACTTGTTTTTGAGGACAGCATGGCATGCAGCTGCATGTGTGTGGAGCTCTGATACATAGAAAAGTCTTTCTGAAGGCATCATTTGGTATCGTATTCCCCTTTGGGCTTGGTTGGGTCTCAGCAAAGCAGATTCCAGGGACTGTAAAGGGGTTAAATATAAAAACGGCTCCGGTTCCGTTATTTTAAGGGTTAAAGCTTCCAAATTTGGTGTGCAATACTTTTAAGGCTTTAAGACACTGTGGTGAAATTTTGGTGAATTTTGAACAATTCCTTCATACTTTTTCGCAATTGCAGTAATAAAGTGTGTTTAGTTTAAAATTTAAAGTGACAGTAACGGTTTTATTTTAAAACGTTTTTTGTGCTTTGTTATCAAGTTTATGCCTGTTTAACATGTCTGAACTACCAGATAGATTGTGTTCTGACTGTGGGGAAACCAAGGTTCCTTCTCATTTAACTATATTTATTTTATGTCATAAAAAATTTTAGTAAAAATGATGCCCAAGATGATTCCTCAAGTGAGGGGAGTAAGCATGGTACTGCATCATCCCCTCCTTCGTCTACACCAGTCTTGCCCATACAGGAGGCCCCTAGTACATCTAGTGCGCCAATACTCCTTACTATGCAACATTTAACGGCTGTAATGGATAATTCTATCAAAAACATTTTAGCCAATATGCCCACTTATCAGTGAAAGCGCGACTGCTCTGTTTTAGAAAATTCTGTAGAGCATGAGAACGCTAATGATATGGTTTCTGAAGGGCCCCTACACCAGTCTGAGGGGGCCAGGGAGGTTTTGTCTGAGGGAGAAATTTCAGATTCAGGAAACATTTCTCAACAAGCTGAACCTGATGTGATTACTTTTAAATTTAAGTTGGAACATCTCCGCGCTCTGCTTAAGGAGGTGTTATCCAATTTGGATGATTGTGATTATCTGGTCATTCCAGAACCACTATGTAAAATGGAAAAGTTCTTAGAGGCCCCGGGGCCCCCCAAAGCTTTTCCTATATCCAAGCGGGTGGCGTACATTGTTAGTAAAGAATGGGACAGGCCCGGTATACCTTTAGTACCTCCCCCCATATTTATAAAATTGTTTTTCCTATAGTCGACCCCAGAAAGGACTGATGGCAGACAGTCCCCAAGGTCGAGGGGGCGGTTTCTACTCTACACAAGCGCGCCACTATACCCATAGAAGATAGTTGTGCTTTCCAAGATCCTATGGATAAAGAATTAGAAGGTCTGCTAAAGATGTTTGTTCAGCAAGGTTCCCTTCTACAACCAATTGCATGCATTGTCCCTGTCACTGCAGCCGCGTGTTTCTAGTTTGATGAGCTAGGAAAGGCGATTATTAGTAATTCTTCTTCTTATGAGGAGATTATGGACAGAATTCGTGCTCTTAAATTGGCTAATTCTTTCAACCTAGACGCCACCTTGAAATTGGCTAGGTTAGCGGCGAAAAAATTCTGGGTTTGCTATTGTGGCGCAGAGCGCTTTGGTTAAAATCTTGGGCAGCGGATGCGTCTTCCAAGAACAAATTGCTTGACATTCCTTTCAAGGGGAAAACACTCTTTGGCCCTGACTTGAAAGAGATTATCTCTGATATCTCTGGGGGCAAGGGCCACGCCCTTCCTCAGGATAGGTCTTTTCAAGACCAAAAATAAACCTAAGTTTCGTCCCTTTCGCAGAAACGGATCAGCCCCAAGGGCTACGTCCTCTAAGCAGGAAGGTAATACTTCTCAAGCCAATCCAGCCTGGAGACACCTATGCAAGGCTGGAACAAAGGAAAGCAGGCCAGGAAACCTGCCACTGCTACCAAGACAGCATGAAATGCGGGCCCCCGATCCGGGACCGGATCTGGTGGGGGGCAGACTCTCTCTCTTCGCTCAGGCTGGGGCAAGAGATGTTCTGGATCCTTGGGCGCTAGAAATAGTCTCCCAAGGTTATTCTCTGGAGTTCAAGGGGCTTCCTCCAAGGGGGAGGTTCCACAGGTCTCAGTTGTCTTCAGACCACTTAAGAAGACAGGCATTCTTACATTGGGTAGAAGATCTGCTAAAAATGGGAGTGATTCATCCTGTTCCATTAGGAGAACAAGGGATGGGGTTCTACTCCAATCTGTTCATAGTTCCCAAAAAAGAGGGAACGTTCAGACCAATCTTAGATCTCAAGATCTTGAACAAGTTTCTCAAGGTTCCATCGTTCAAGATGGAAACCATTCGAACACTTCTTCCTTCCATCCAGGAAGGTCAATTCATGACCAAGGTGGATTTCAAGGATGCGTATCTACATATTCCTATCCACAAGGAACATCATCGGTTCCTAAGGTTTGAATTCCTGGACAAGCATTTCCAGTTCGTGGCGTTTTCTTTCGGATTAGCCACTGCTCCTAGGATTTTCTCATAGGTACTAGGGTCCCTTCTGGCGGTGCTAAGACCAAGGGGCATTGCTGTAGTACCTTACTGGGACGACATTCTGATTCGAGCGTCGTCCCTTCCTCAAGTAAAGGCTCTCACGGACATTGTCCTGGCCTTTCTCAGATCTCACGGATGGAAAGTGAACGTGGAAAAGAGTTCTCTATCTCCGTCAACGAGGGTTCCCTTCTTGGGAACTATAATAGACTCCTTAGAAATGAGGATTTTTCTGACAGAAGCCAGAAAAACAAAACTTCTAGACTCTTGTCGGATACTTCATTCCGTTCCTCTTCCTTCCATAGCGCAGTGCATGGAAGTGATAGGTTTGATGGTAGCGGCAATGGACATAGTTCCTTTTGTGCGCATTCATCTAAGACCATTACAACTGTTCATGCTCAGTCAGTGGAATGGGGACTATTCAGACTTGTCTCCGAAGATACAAGTAAATCAGAGGACCAGAGACTCATTCCGTTGGTGGCTGTCCCTGGACAACCTGTCACAAGGGATGACCTTCCGCAGACCAGAGTGGGTCATTGTCACGACCGACGCCAGTCTGATGAGCTGGGGCGCGGTCTGGGGATCCCTGAAAGCTCAGGGTCTTTGGTCTCGGGTAGAATCTCTTCTACCGATAAATATTCTGGAACTGAGAGCGATATTCAATGCTCTCAAAGCTTGGCCTCAGCTAGCGAGGGCCAAGTTCATACATCAACCATCAGGGGGGAACAAGGAGTTCCCTAGCGATGGAAGAAGTGACCAAAATCATTCTATGGGCGGAGTCTCACTCCTGCCACCTGTCTGCTATCCACATCCTAGGAGTGGAAAATTGGGAAGCGGATTTTCTGAGTCGTCAGACATTGCATCCGGGGGAGTGGGAACTCCATCCGGAAATCTTTGCCCAAGTCACTCAACCGTGGGGCATTCCAGACATGGATCTGATGGCCTCTCGTCAGAACTTCAGAGTTCCTTACTACGGGTACAGATCCAGGGATCCCAAGGCGGCTCTAGTGGATGCACTAGTAGCACCTTGGACCTTCAAACTAGCTTATGTGTTCCCGCCGTTTCCTCTCATCCCCAGGCTGGTAGCCAGGATCAATCAGGAGAGGGCGTCGGTGATTTTGATAGCTCCTGCGTGGCCACGCAGGACTTGGTATGCAGATCTGGTGAATATGTCATCGGCTCCACCATGGAAGCTACCTTTGAGACGAGACCTTCTTGTTCTAGGTCCGTTCGACCCACTCCAGCTGACTGCTTGGAGATTGAACGCTTGATCTTATCAAAGCGAGGGTTCTCAGATTCTGTTATTAATACTCTTGTTCAGGCCTGAAAGCCTGTAACCAGAAAAATTACCACATAATTTGGTATATCTGTTGGTGTGAATCTGCAGGATTCCCTTGGGACAAGGTTAAGATTCCTAAGAGTCTATCCTTCCTTCGAGAAGGATTGGAAAAAGGATTATCTGCAAGTTCCTTGATGGGACAGATTTCTGCCTTGTCTGTGTTACTTCACAAAAAGCTGGCAGCTGTGCCAGATGTTCTAGCCTTTGTTCAGGCTCTGGTTAGAATCAAGCCTGTTTACAAAATTTTGACTCCTCCTTGGAGTCTCAACCTAGTTCTTTCAGTTCTTCAGGGGGTTCCGTTTGAACCCTTACATTCCGTTGATATTAAGTTATTATCTTGGAAAGTTTTGTTTTTGGTTGCAATTTCTTCTGCTAGAAGAGTTTCAGAATTATCTGCTCTGCAGTGTTCTTCTCCTTATCTGGTGTTCCATGCAGATAAGGTGGTTTTGCGTACTAAACCTGGTTTTCTTCCAAAAGTTGTTTCTAACAAAAACATTAACCAGGAGATAGTTGTGCCTTCTTTGTGTCCTAATCCAGTTTCAAAGAAGGAACGTTTGTTGCACAACTTGGATGTAGTTCGTGCTCTCAAATTTTACTTAGCAGCTACTAAGGACTTCAGACAAACTTTGTCTTTGTTTGTTGTTTATTCTGGTAAACGGAGAGGTCAAAAAGCAACTTCTACCTCTCTCTCCTTCTGGATTAAAAGCATTATCCGATTGGCTTATGAGACTGCCGGACGGCAGCCTCCTGAAAGAATCACAGCTCACTCCACTAGGGCTGTGGCTTCCACATGGGCCTTCAAGAACGAGGCTTCTGTTGATCAGATATGTAAGGCAGCGACTTGGTCTTCACTGCACACTTTTTCTAAATTTTACAAATTTGATACTTTTGCTTCTTCTGAGGCTATTTTTGGGAGAAAGGTTTTGCAAGCCGTGGTGCCTTCCATTTAGGTGACCTGATTTGCTCCCTCCCTTCATCCGTGTCCTAAAGCTTTGGTATTGGTTCCCACAAGTAAGGATGACGCCGTGGACCGGACACACCTATGTTGGAGAAAACAGAATTTATGTTTACCTGATAAATTACTTTCTCCAACGGTGTGTCCGGTCCACGGCCCGCCCTGGTTTTTTTAATCAGGTCTGATAATTTATTTTCTTTAACTACAGTCACCACGGTAACATATGGTTTCTCCTATGCAAATATTCCTCCTTAACGTCGGTCGAATGACTGGGGTAGGCGGAGCCTAGGAGGGATCATGTGACCAGCTTTGCTGGGCTCTTTGCCATTTCCTGTTGGGGAAGAGAATATCCCACAAGTAAGGATGACGCCGTGGACCGGACACACCGTTGGAGAAAGTAATTTATCAGGTAAACATAAATTCTGTTTTTCCTATCTTTAACATTGAGTGGACTAGTAACATTTTTCCTCTGTGCTAGTAGTTTTTTACCCCTGACTAGTAAGTTATAGTGATATTTTTCCACCTCTGACTCTGAAAAAATTAAATGACCACTGCAAAATGATCAGTTTCTCTGGTTTTGCTATTTTTAGGTACGTATAAAATCATCATTTTTTGTTTTATTCTATAAACTTCTGACAACATTTCTCACATATTGCAAATAAAAATATTGTCATTTAGAGCATTTATTTAAATTACAACTTATCAAAATAACAGAAAAAGATGCAGGCCTCTATTTATCAAAGTCTGGCAGACCTGATCCGACAATGCGGATCAGGTCCGCCAGACCTTGCTGAATACGCTCTCCGTATTCAGCATTGCACCAGCAGCTCACAAGAGCTGCTGGTGCAACGCCGCCCCCTGCAGAATCACGGCCAATCTGCCGCCAGCAGGGGGGTATCTATCATGAATTGCTCAGAGCAGGCGGACAGGTTACGGAGCAGCGGTCAGGCTCGCCAGAAACATTGGGCCTCAAGCTCTATCCGGAGCTTGATAGATAGGCCCCATAGTGTTTACATATGTCTAATAATGCAAAGAGAACAAGTTCATATTAATTATTAAATAATACAATACTAATGTTTTAACTTACCAAGAGTTCAGAAATCAATATTTGGGGGAATAGACCTAATTTGCGATCACAGCTTTCATGTATCCTAACATGCTCTTCACCAGTCTTTCACATGGCTGTTGGGTGACTTTATGCCACTCCTGGAGCAGAAATGCAAGCAGGTCAGCTTTTTTTGATGTTGGAAAAAAGAGTATTATACTTCCTGCGCTGAGTGTTTGTATGCTCCCTAAACCAAAAAGTTCCCCTCTAGAACTTTGGGGACAACTGAAAGAAGTAGGGGTAGGTGAAGAAAGCGCTATACAAAGCTACTACAGACTAATGGGGAGTGTGTGAAAGGATATTGGAGGCTATTGTGCCTAGGACTTGTATGTGTAATTAACACAAATGATGAAAGTATTAGTATGTAAATAAAAAGTTTTATTTAGTATAGAGGTCTAAATAAAGTAAAATGATTTGTATTAAAAGATCTTTAGTTAGATCTTATAAATGCATAAAAATGTATGTGCCACATATAAAAAATTATTATTAGTCAAACAAAAAAACAGAAAATAAAGGTTGGCCAACCTGGAGATAAAAGGTACCCATAAGCATAAAATTCTGTTAAAAGTACAATATAATGAAAATAATGAAAAGCACGCTCGCTTGGCTTTTACGACCCATATGAGGTACACTGATGTACTTTAACCCTATTTGCACTTATGCTCGGAAACTCTGATGCACTTTACTTACCGGATTATCTAAGACGTACCCTCACCCTGAGGGATTTTCACTTTGATAACCTATGATGCACTAGCTGTATCGGATGAATTCTGACAGTTACTTATAACAGTTGCTTATGAACTTTGATACTGTTCACTTGTATAAGATTAATCTTAGATCGTATATCGTATAAGTTCGAGATATATTCTGCCACACGATATCAGAATATCAGAATATAACGGAATATAATAGATTCCACCATTATATTGTACTTTTTAACGGAATTGTATGCTTATGGTACCTTTTATTTCCATGTTGGCCAACCTTTATTTTCTGTTTTTTTGTTTGACTAATAATAATTTTTTATATGTGGCACATACACTTTTATGCATTTCTAAGATATAGATGAAGATCTTTTTATACAAATCATTTTACTTTATTTAAACCTCTATACTAAATAAAACGTTTTATTTACATACTAATACTTTTATCATTTGTGTTCATTACACATACGAGTTCTAGGCACAATATCCTCCAATATCATTTCACACATTCCCCATTAGTTTGTAGTAGCTTTGTATAGCGCTTTCTTCACCTACCCCCTTACTTATTTCAGCTTTGTTTGATGGCTTGTGACGATCCATCTTCCTCTTGATCACATTCTAGAGGTTTTCAATGGGGTTCAGGTCTGGAGATTGGGCTGGCCCTGACAGGTCTGCATCAGGTGGTCCTCCATCCACACCTTAATTGACCTGGATGTGTTGCATGGAGCATTGTCCTGCTGGAAAAAAACAATCCTCTGAGTTGGGAAACATGGTCAGAGCAGAAGGAGGCAAGTTTTCTTCTACATGGCTTGATTCATGCGTCCTTCACAAAGCTAAATCTTTCACATCTCTTCTGAGGCCAATTATGGAAGATGTGTAGCAGAGTTAGTCATGTAAAGTCTGCAGTGTGCAAACCCACAACTTTAGAGCTACATTACAGATAATGAGGACAAATAAATAATGAAATGATGTTCCAAAGATTATTTACTAAACAAATTAAACAAATTAAATTAGATGTAAATGTGAATCAACCACCTTGTATCTTCAGAAAGAGGTCTGTTAGGTTGGACTTAACTAAAAGGATATTTTCTAAGCATTTCTGCAAAAATAACCATAGCTTTGGTTAGTTTAAAGGATAAGAGAGACTGATAAAACTAAAGATAGAGACATGTGCAACAATTTACATAAGAACAATAGGTTTGGCTGATTATTAAATCTTATCTGTGTATAGCTAATATGACCGCGTTAATCCATCTAAGGTGGTCCAATAATTGTCAAGTTGGTTGAGTGATTACCTCTATGTATTGATATTGCAAAACCACCAGTTTTTTTTTTTATTTTATTTTACTTGCTTTATATATGGCGGCCATCTTTCTGTCATGGTGCACAATAAGTTTTGATTACACAGATGTTTACAGAAACTTCAATATCTCAGCTCAGGATGGTGATGGTCCTAGCTCCTTGGAACAAAAACTAAAGCCTAGAACACATTACAAGGTACATATTCATGTATAAACATTTTGCACATTCTTTTTCAATTGACTTAGAACTTAAGTCCTAATGTAATGATCAAGATCACTAAAATTTTCACTTGAAATGTATTATAGGAAGGGTTTGAGTCTCAGTCCTAACTTTTTTAGGGAGTACCTAGGTAAGTATAGTGTGCATACAGATCATTTGAAATTTGAGACCTCTTAGCTTTTTCTTACAGGGACGAGAAAGTGCAACTTTTTAACACTTTCCATAACTTTCAGGTTGATTATCTCTCAAGAGGGGGACCATATAGGACATTTTCACAGATATATGTCCTCTTTGGTAGCATTCTGCTGTAAAAGTTTTGAGTTTGAGATTCCTCTGGTTAGAGACCTAGGGCTAGTAGAAATCTGAAGAAAAGCCCACTTTATTCATGAGCTTTGAGAAAACAACAGATGTAATATAAGCATAACAAATAATAAAAATGAACAGTATTTTACTGTAATCATGTTTTTGATTGTCAATAAAGTCTACATTTCTACTACATTTGATATTGGTAACAGTGAAGCATGGTCTATCATGTTGGTGCAGTCACAAACATGACATTAGGGCAGGAAAAATGTTCTCTGCATGTCTGGACCTGCAAGTGTGTGGACAAAGCTTTCCTTGTTGGTAGCAAGATGCTAGGAGCGTGAAGAGATTTTATCCATAAATGGAAATACAGTGTTCAATTGATTTGGTGTTTTACAAATTAACAGTGTTATAAACAGAGTTGTTGTTTCTCCTGTGATAAAACCAGTAAGTGACTAGAGCTCAGAAGAAAAGGAGTTACTGTGTTCAAGGTTAGGATCATACATTAGTCTGTAAGTACCCTGAAATAAAATATATATTAAAATATCCTCACCTTTTTTGGTAACAGTTGTTGTAATCCCTTGGAATATCACAAAAACAACTATTATAAAAGACTACAAGAAATTTGATAAAGAGTTATGCTCTAAAACTTGTTCCTGGTTGGTCATTGTGTCCCACTTGCCACAAAAAATGGTTTGTGATTGAAAAAGACAAATGTATGGAGCTGAATGAGGACTTTATATTGCCAGAAGGTTGACTCAGCTTGTGCTTCTCTTGGTATATCTCCTGCATCCAAGACTATTAAGATAAGTGCAGATAAAAGACAAAGTGCTTTGAGAGCCAAAATAAGAATGAGTTCTGAAACTTTGAAAAGATGACGAAGTAACTGAAATTCATGAACTGAAACTCAAGGACAGGTTCGATAAGCGTGAGAGAATTCTGGGTATAAGAAAATTTCACAGTTTTCAGGTGGTATCAAAGAGTACTATCGGGTGCTTCTTTACATCTGCATCGCAAAAGATTGAATAAAATGCAGTGATGCTCTGTTGCTTGTGTCTATGATGACCTAGTAGTTGTTAGGCTTGATCAGCAATTAAAACTGTGATATTTTTATTCATTTCTTCCACCCACCTGAACCAAGAACATCATTCAAGATATCTACTGAAGACAAAGCATGAGTTCCCATGAACAATGTTCTCAGAAAACTTGCAACTGCCGAGTTGACTACTGCCACTGGATGCTCCAGCATTTACTAGAGTCTGAGCGAGGAAATCTCATAGCTTCTAGTAAAACAAGTAGCTTGAACTTGTGGTGTGTCAATCATAAACATAATAACTTTAAGATATTGTTTGTTTGTATTATTTATTATGCTCATATTACATGTTAATTTCTCAAAATGTATTAATAAAGTAGGCTTTTCCGCAGATTTCTACTAGCCCTAGCTCTGTAACCAGTGGAATCTCAAACTTAAACTTTTATGGCAGAATGCTACCATAGATCACTCATATCAGGTTGGTATCTGGTCCCCTATCAAGAAATACCTGAAAGTGAGGGGAAATGTTAACAGAAATGTTAACAGATTGCACTCTCGCCACCATAAGTAAACATTTTTTGTCTAAAACCTGAAATTTTATGCATGCACACTATACTTATCTAGGTACCCCCTAAACAAAATGTAGGACTTAGACCCGATCCCTTCCCATTATAAATTGACCCTAAGGGGCCAATTTATCAAGCTCCGGACGGAAGGCTTACCGGAAACAGAAGTTAAAGACCGCTGCTTCATAACCTGCCTGCCTGCTCTGAGGTGGCGAACAGAAATCAACCTGATCAAATACTATACGGTTGATTGACACCCCATGCTAGCGGCCGATTGGCCACGAATCTGCAGGGCGCAGCATTGTACCAGCAGTTCTCAAGAACTGCTGGTGCAATGATAAATGCCGACAGAGTATGCTACAGTATATCGGATCATGTCCGCTCGCACTTAGATAAATTGACCCCTAAAAGTGGAGCTTTCAGCGATCTTGTTCATTACATTAGGGATTAATTTCTAAGTCTATGGAACAAGAATGTGCAAAATGTTTATATATGTACATGTACCTTGTAAAGTGCTCTAGATATAAGCATTTGTTCTAAGGAGCTAGGAGCATCCTGAGCTGATATATTGATATTTCTGTAAACATCTTTATAACCAAAGTATGTTGTGCGCCATGACACAAAGATGGTCGCCATGGTTAAACAAAGTAGAATTGAATTAAAAAACAGGTGGTCAACCCCCTAAAAATTAGGAGAATTAAAAATGGTCATGCAACCTATTTTGTACCACTTGAGATATACCATAAATGTTGTATTGTATGGGTCACGTTTTGTAAAAGGAAGAAAACAGCAGGATCATAACTGTACTTGAAGAGACATTGTAGTCTATTTTAATTGTTTGCATCTAAATTAAGATGTTTTAAAAAGATTGTTTGTTTTTTCAAACTCGCAGTGGTCTGTATTTCTTTACCAATAGAGAGCTGTGACAGTTGTTTTTATCAGCCAATGAGCATTAGATATAGTAAACTGATAATACTGCAGTATAACATTCAATTTAAATTGAAGCAGTTTTTGTGTTTAATATATGAGACAAAATAAATGGAGAAAGTGTTTTCACATTCTAAGTAGTTAATAAATTACCAACAGCAAATATAAACTAAAACTGATTACAGTCAAATGGTGCCAAGCCAAATCACAAATATTTAACACAGAATTGTACCATAGCAAGGTGATTTATTTTAGAATGATTCACAGTCATGCAAGACCCAAAGAATATATCACAACTGAACTATAGGAATGGACACCCATGTCTGTTTGTTACATGTCACATTGAGTAGCCCCTCCAGATCTTCAAAACAGCCTGAAGCAGCTAAAAATGCTTAAAGGGACATAATACTCATATGCTAAATCACTTGAAACTGATGCAGTATAATTGTAAAAAGCTGACAGGAAAATATCACCTGAGCATCGCTATGTAAAAAAGGAAAATATTTTACCTCACAATCTCCTCAGATCAGCAGAGTAAGTTCTGTGTAAAAAGTTATACTCAGCTGCTCCCAGCTGCAGGTAAAAATAAAAATAAAAATGAAGAAATGAACAGCAGCCAATCAGCATCAGCAGTGCTGAGTTCATGAACTCTTGCTGTGATCTCATGAGATTTGACTTAACTCTCATGAGATTTCATAGTAAGCTTCCTTTACCTGATTGGTGAAATAATATGAGAGTTCATGAGGCTCATCCTTTCAGCTGTCCCAGGACAGACACACTAAAATGCTGCTTAGAAATCCTTTACAATGGGAGGTGGCTACTGAGGAACTTTTGAGGTAAAATATCTTTCTTTTTTACATAGAGATGTTCAGGAGATATTTTCTAGTCAGCTTTTTACAGCTATGCTGCATCACTTTCAAGTGTTTAAACATTTGGGTATTATGGCCCTTTAAGGGACAGTAACGTCAAAATTAAACTTTCATGATTCAGAGCATTGAATTGTAAATAGTTTTCGTATTAACTTATATTATCTCATTTGTTCCTGGTATCCTTTGTGTAAAAGCATGCTCTGGATCAGCAATATACTACTGGGAACCAGCTGCTGATTAGTGGCTGCACATATATGCCCCTTGTATTGACTCACCTTATGTGTTCAGCTAGCTCCCAAGTAGTGCATTGATACTCCTTAAACAAATGCTAACAAGAGAATGACGCAAATTTGATAATAGAAGTAAATTGAAAAGTTGTTTAAAATGGTATGTTCTAGCTAAATCATGAAATGACATATTTGGGTTTTATGTCCCTTTAGGAGTTGATGTAGTCCTCAGCTTAGATGAACAAAGACTCCCTGGTGCCATAAAAGCTCTTCCACTGTGTTAATCAGGCTGTTCTGCAGCTAGATCTAGTTCATGGGACCATTCTATAAGGCTTTGGAGTGTTAGCTCTACAGTAGCACTGACCCTGGAAGCTGCACAAGCAATTCTGCAAACAGACTAGCAGATACACTGATAAGCAGCATAACAGCAGGTCCCTCTAGGCTTCAAACTGCACTGCTGTTCCAACTCCAGTGTTAACCCCAAAGAGACATCCCAGGTGTAATGCTGGATTTCTCTCCTCATCACAGATGAACTGTAAAGGCACAAAAGCTGACAAATCAACAGTTTTCCGCAGTTGCAAGCCAATTTAAAGATATCAAATATGCTCTGGGCAAAGAGGAACTTAGCACAAAAGGGCACATTGACATAAAGCTCTTCTCCTAGCTCGGCTTTCTCAGCTTGTAGACACTGTGGGCCAGATTACAAGTTGAGCGCAAAATATTGCTTCTGAAAAAGCGATATTTGAACTCAACTTATTAATACCAGGGCATGCAAATGTGTGCTGGTATTACAATTGAGGTGCAGTGCATTGTGCTCACTGATCTCTGTTTTTTTTTTCTAAGCACTAATTGCCACTGCGATTTTGTGGTAGCAATAACCAGCCACTGGTAATGGCTGGTTATTTATCACACACCTGCAAATTTGCCCATTTGTTGGGGCGTGCTAAATTAGCTCTCCACTTGTAATCTAGGCCTGTATTTTTTTAACAATTAGACCTATGTAGGAAAAAACGTTGTTTAAGTGTTCTCAAAGAGTGTAGATATCTGTGGTGTTCCATAATATTCCCCTTTGTTGATTTGTTATTGTAATGTTATTAAAAAATTGTTGAGTGGCAAAACAGCAGCATTGCGGGCAACGTAACTGCAGCATTTTTATTTTGCATCTTATCATAGTGCATATGCAGAAAACCATTATGTTTCCTTTACCGTCAGTGATGACTCCATCACATTGATAAGCCCTAGTTAAGCCTAATATAAGTCTATCCTAACCATGTGCCATATACATTTTGACATCGTTATTTCTGTAGGATGCACAATTATTTATCGCCTTAAATCCATTGGTTGATTAGACCTTAAAGTGATGGTAAATTCTAGCATTTTTGAAACACTAGGAATTACCAGTGCTAAAAATATAAAAAAAACTTCATGCTTAAAGCTCCTTTATTGTCCTGCCGTTTATGCGGAGCTGAACGCCTCTGGCCGAGAATATATTTTTATTGAGGTTTAGTTCACAGCACACAGACAATGCCTTTCAATAAGATCTATATACAAAAATTGTTTCACGTTATACATTCAAAAGTAATGTAACCAAAATATACAAAACATAGTTATATGGCGTTGTTTAAAATAAATCAGTAGACATCATGCTTGCTCGTGTAATTGTATGTCTTCTAAGTGGTATCTGAGGCCACTTTTAGACTTTGCTGTATTACGAAGGGTATGAAGCTACAGAAGACAGCTATGAACAATAGGGGACCACTTTTGGATCCCAACTGGTAAACCTCTATTTCAAATGTTATAGGATAAATTTAGCAGGTTTTTGCATTCTCGTAGTATGGGCTCTAACTGAGAAAAAAACTATAACGTCTATGTAGAGTGTTTAGAGGCCCTTATAAACTATGATACAACTTGTGATAGGTTAAGTAGTAGGTAATGTAAAAATATGTAAACAAGCTGCTGACAACAGGAATGTGCACATTTGAAAACTGATATAAAACCACTCAAATTTAGAGTTTAGTAGAATTGTATGGGACTAATCACAGCAACATAATATCTGGAAGGCTGTAGGAGGATATAGATTATATCTTAGATGTGGGTAGGAGTAAAGGGAGCAGAAGGGCTATTATATATAGGATCATATCCCTGGAGAGGGAAATAAGGAGGGATCTTGGAGCCACTTTTCATAAGCAGAATTATAAACAATAAGAGTAGTTCTGCTCCAGTATTTACTATACCCTTTGCTTTAGTTACAGAGATAGGTTGTAGACCATATGCATACTCAAGAAACAAACATACAGTATAAGGATACATGAATTCCTTATATAAAGTCATGATGCAAGCCCCCTTAATAAGAAAACAGAAGAGAACATCCAGGAGGAACAGAGATGTTTGTCATAGAAAAACAAATAGGACATTTAAACAAGAAAGCGGAATTTCGAAGTGAAGACTCCTAGTTATCTGTTCAAAATATCCCGGGCTTATCCCTATTGCATTCACATTAACATGTGGTGTTTTGAGTGCTAAAATTTTAGGTTGTGGGCAGTACACCCATACATAGATGTATATGGCGGATCTCTTCTTAAGGTCTTAACAGGATACATACCATCTCCTTTAATTTAATGTGGGTGCACCGCCTAGGCTGCTGGCAGCATGCCATAATGATCAAATAAAATAAACAGAAGGAGAAAGGGTAATAAATGATCTGCGAACACTCCCTAACTTAAATATATTAATCCGCATTGGCTTTTTAGCGTACCTTATCCAGTAGGGCTACTGTAAAGGTTTCGACTTAGTAAATGTAACTACCCCATCTACAAATTGAACTGAATGTATATACTCATATTAACAACACAAACAAAATAAATTGAAAGTACCATATTGATTTTGTGGTAGGCAACCTCGTATAAGCAATTAATCGTATTTAGTTTAGGTGCATACAACCATATGCTGAGAGTGTCACGGCTTGTTAATGCTAATGAGTACATTTAGGGGACATTGATTTGTCAATAGAGTTTATAGAGGACTCATCCGATAGGGACTCCAAATCAGTCTGTTTTCTGCAAGTACCTCACCCAATGCTAGCTCTCTTATGTAGATTTCCATCTAAGGGGCTTGCAAACGAGCACAGAGATCTTAATAAGTCCCAACTTTGAGTGTAAAGTTCTCTTTTAAGACCAGATTGTGACATCCGAGGTAGCACTTTCCTGGGCCTGCCTTCTCTATCAAGGAGTCGGACCTCCTTTGGCAGTAGATCCCCATTACTCAGCTTATTAGAGCCCTTTTGTTCCTCCGTGTCCATCAATGGCTGTATGTGCGGCTCTGTACTGGAGAGATGCGAAGCTAAGGGGCACAGATGCGGAGTTAACTTAAAGCTGTTAATCTGCACATAGGCCCTCATATTCACAGAAGTCTTCCGGTCTTGATCGTCACGTGGGGAGATCTGTGGCATATTTCGCGGAGCTGAGGGAGGTATGCCCACTGATAATGCTGTTATCCCAGAACTCTGGCCTAGCGGGAGATTATATTTTTCTGGTTGATGTCGGTCCGCTAATGAGAGGACGATTCGTAAGCTATCTTGCAGGTCATGAAAGTGTTGGGTGATTATTGACTGGACCCTTCGCTCCCAGATGTCTATTGCCTCCATTATAGCTGATTGATGATGTTCCATGCAGGAGAGTATTGAGTGTCTACGGCAAGACTCTTTTATCAATGAGACCTCTTAGCAAATAGCGTGCTAGCCATCCAACATTTCCAATTGGCTAGCACATCTATTGGTTAAAATGTGGAAACGTCACCTCATAGAAAAAATAGCAATTTGCAGTGGGCGTCCAGAGGCACTCAGCTCTGCATAAACTGCAGCAAAATAAAGGAACTTTCAGATTGAAGTTTTTTTATGCTTCATGATTTTAGCACTGGTAAATCCTAGCGTTTCAAAAATGCTAGGATTTACCATAACTTTAATAGTTCAATAACCTCAACACAAGTCATTATCTTCTTATGCTCCAAATAAACAAATTTAGCTTCAAATGTTAATTTAAATGTAATGTCTATCTTACACCCAGCCTCCAATTGACAAAACGTAAAGGGACGTGAAACCCAATAATTTTATTTCATGATTCAGATAGAGCATGTAATTTTAAACAACTTTACAATTTACTTCTATTATTTAAGTTGCTTTGTTATCTTGGTATATTTTGTTGAAAAGAATGCATAGGTAGGCTCAGGAGCCGCAATGCACTACCGGCAGCTAGCTGCTGATTGGTAGCTGCACATATATACCTCTTGTCATTGGTTCACCCAATAGGGTCGATTTATTAAGCAGCGGATGCTGCATCGACAACCCATCATTTCTGGTCCGCCTTTTAGGTGGCAAACTGAAATCATCCCGATCCGATCCGACCGCGAGTGAGCAGGGGGCGGTGTTGCACAAGTATTTTACCAGAAATGCTTGTGCAATGTAAAATGCCAACAGTGTATGCTGTCGGAATTTATCGAGGTCGAGCGGACATGATTCGCTACAGCAGATCATGTCCGCTCGACCCTTGGTCAATCTACCCCAACGTGTCCTGCTGGCTTCCTGTAAAGCAATGGTGCTCCTTCAACAAAAGGATACCAAATGAATAAAGATAAAGTAAATTTGCTAATTGAAGTAAATTGGAAAGTTGTTTAAAATTGTATGCTCTATCTGAATTATGAAAGAAAAATGCTGAGTTTCATATCCCTTTAAAGTTGCAGTTTCATTCTGTGCTGCTACAGAAACACCCTTTCAAATGGACTGGACTATTTCCTACCCAACCACATTGAGAAGTTGATTTCTGCTGCTTCCTTTTGTTTACATAGCGTTTCTATACTTAAATCAGCAGTATAGGTAGCAGTGCCATCAGGAAAAAAACTGCTATTTCTAATAGAAAAATAAAGATAAATTAGTTATTTGTCAACAATAGAATACACTCCACCAGGTAAAATTGGTAATTGGGAACAGATTAAAGGGGACAATATTTTACAATGCAATGTAGCTTTAAATGGATATTTGGTTCAGCCCATCTTCACCTGTACAGACGTATTTTGTGTATTACTGTTAATATCACTGTGAATGCAAGTCCCCACTGAATTGCATACAATTGTATTTAAACTTTTATGCCAGATAATTTATACAAAATTAACTACATATTTTACATTTTGTGTACATATTCTAATTTTTGCAGCTTAAAACTTTTGCTGATGACTCTATGCCAGATCTGCACCAATGTGGAAGTGGAGGTGAGAAGTAACAAAATATTGAGGTTAGAATCAACTTACCAGCTGGGTATCCAATTGCTCATGAGCTGTTTATATGCTTCCAGTTTCTGCCAGTTTACATCCCATCTGAGGAGGAGAAGAAAGATGCCTTACTTTATGCAAACAAGGTTCGACTAGTCATGGCACGGTAAGTCTACGCTTACTAACATTTTCTAAAAAAACTCCCAATGATAATCATGGAGCATAAGGAGCTACTTATTGGTGGCTATACATCGGCTCAAGCTTGCACATGGTGCACATGCACCAACCAGTGGCTGCATATGCTGCAAGATCAACATAGGGTGCGTGCAGAAGATATCAGTCATAAGAAAAGGCAGTGGTATTATAAAGATTTTTTATATTTGTAATAATGTGCAGGTTGTGCAGGGCTTGCCAAGGGTGATGTTGGTGCAGTGTTGGGGTTTTATGGGAGGAGGCAGGTGGCATGTTTGCCATGACGGGACATTGTGCGTGGGGCAGTGGGCAGACTTACCAACCTGTGACAATCCTGCAAGATCCAGTACCATTGGGATGTGTGTTGTATGCTGGGGTGTACTATACATTTTGGACACAATACACATTTCTATATCTTTAATTTTTACCAAAAATAAAAATATTAGGAACGGCTGCCTCTAATACAGAGTTCTTAGATTTAAAAAGTAGTACAAGAAGTTTGTTTCAGCTGAGCATATCAAGGAGCAGTGGTAATACAGAGGCATGCAATATAGACTTGTGCAAATTTAGGGCAGTTGACAACAATGGGTAACTCATACAGGGTAGAATGGTTTGTTGTAGGAACCTGACACATTTTACTGGATATCATATGTTCTAAATACTACATGGTTTCTTGTGTTCCCTCAGAGCTCTGGGGCTGCCGGTCACAGATCACACTTATGAGGACTGCAGGCTCATGCTGACAGCTGGGGAGCTGACATTACCCATGGAGGCTGGACTTGTGGAGTTTACTAAAGTCAGCAAAAAGCTCAAGTAAGAAAGATTTTAACAGTTCACACAATATCCAGGGAAATTATTGGTCAGTCCAGATGTGCATAAAAAGTCAAAATTAGATTAGAAAATGGAAGTAAATTAAAAAAAACATTTTTTTTAATCTACTACTCATTTGAAGTCAGACTAAGGACCTGCATGTGAAGGAGAGACACTTGCATTATAATAAAATGCTTAAAATAAAAATATTTTTCCTGATTTCTCTCCATGCTGGTAAGTAGTTTTTTTTATTATTACATTGTCTTTTTACCCTAAGTGCTATTACATTTTCTTTTTACTTTATCTGGTCAATTTATCATATGTTGTGCGGATATGATTCACTGTAGCAAATCATGTCTACACAATATCACTAAATGCAGACAGCATACGCTGTCAGCATTTAACATTGCACAAGCATTTCTTGTGAAATGCTTGTGCAATGATGCCCCCTGAACAATCGCGGCCAATCAGCGGCTAGCAGGGGGTGTCAATCATCCCAATTGGATCAGATCTGGATGATTGCAGTCTGCCACCTTTTAGGTGACGGACAAGTTTAAGGAGCAGCAGTCTTACGACCGCTGCTTCTTAACTTAAGTTTCTGGCGAGCCGTAAATTTTGCGCGGATAAAGCAGAATCCACTACTTATTAAGTGTTATTACATTGCCATTTTATCTTAAGTGTTATTACATTGTAGTTTTATCCTAAGTGTTACTACATTGCATTTACTGAGGACTCATAGTAGATACTCTGCTTCACCCATCAAGTCTGCCATTTTTCTTTCATTCTAAACCCTCTTAATTAATAACCCTACATATAAACCATTATAGCCATGTAATGCCTAATATTTTACATTTTTGTGACACGTCAAGTGTCTTTTTTTCTATTTTTTTAAAAAAGGGGAAAACAAAAATATTGTGAAAATATATGGATCATATTTTAATCGTTTAGAAAAAAATGTTCCGTTAGCTCACTATGCAAATCCGCCGGTGCTCATCCTCGAGGCTACAAAAATCCCAGATAATAGTACTTTTTTTTGTTTTTATAAAGTCATGCTATATATTAGGAATACAAATATATTAAGAATTTAAAATAAATTTCTATTTTTTTTTATTTCCCTTTTACATTTTTCTAAACAAAAGGGGTATTCAGAGAATTATTTTAGAAGATTTTATCAAATTGTGGCAAACACTCTCATAAAGGTTCACCAGCCCTGCTCTAGGTTATCTCTGACATGTTTGAATTTACCGGCTTTGCGGTTACTATATATGTGATTTTTACAGCGCTTTACAAGATTTAAAAAACTACTTTGTTAACAGAAGTCATATATTTCTGTACCTTTATTTTAATGCATTTTGCAATTAGAACAAAACATTTTGGCCTAGATTACGAGTGTAGTTACACAAGCACGATATTTGTGCTCCACTCAGTAATACCAGCGCTCGTAAATGGCTGCTGGTATTACAAGTGCGGTACAATGCGAACACGACCTTGTGTACGCATTGCCCGGAAGCCAAGCACTAACGAGAGCGCGCTTCCATAGGCTTCAATAGGTGCCTCAATTTCATGCTGCTAGACACAGCAAACCACCTAGCACAGCGCAGGGGGAAGATCACACAGCGTTGGGCAGCAATTAATAAATACTTATTTATATGAATATATACATATATTTTCTTCCTAATGGGAAAGAGTCCACAGCCGCATTTATTACTTGTGGGAAATAAGAACCTGGCCACCAGGAGGAGGCAAAGACACACCAGCCAAAGGCTTAAATACTCCTCCAACTTCCCCTATCCCCCAGTCATTCTTTGCCTTTCGTCCCAGGAGGTTGGCAGAGAAGTGTCAGAAGTTTTTATTTTAGATTGATTATTGTACTTTATTTATTTTTCAATATGTCTCTTATGGAGGGTACTACCCTTCGACATGGGACAGGAGTTTTAAGTAGTCCTGTCAGTCTCTCCTGGAGGGCCTGGGCGAAAGTTAGAGTCCGGAGATGCGGTGGGAGCTTTCCCTGCGACACCATCCCGACTCGTATTAACAGCTCCTTCAGCACTTGGCGTTGCTGAATTTCGTTTCGCTACCTGCTATTTTCTCTCAAGTCCATGATGGAGGCGATGCTACTATTCATCACACTTGAAGGGCCGTGTTCCTGTTCCACGGCATAGATTCCGGTAAGATCGTTTCATTTTATTACTTTGACTGTAGGGGGATTTATTGTGACAGCTAAGTATGAGTTTCAGTGAGGCACCTTCTGTACCGATCTGGGAATCTAGGGCTAATTTCCTCCTTTGGGGGGATTTGTGAATGGGGAGGGGTCTTTAATCATGTTTCTTATGTGATTCAACCAGCTTTGTGTAGTGGGTAGGGCTCTGTGGCCGAGACATCTAGCGTTAATCTATGTTGAGCATAGTGGCTTGTTTTATGGGCTTGCAGACGCAAGGCCTGGAATTACACCTACAGGTGTAAATCTATTCTTGTTTTCAGACTTACTTAACTTTCTATGTGGGCTTAGTTGCCGCATTTTGGTGGTGCACTTTTTGGATTACGCGGGGCACCTGGTGACCGGGCGTCGTTACGCTTGGGTGGTTTCTCTTCCGCATTCCTGACCGCGTGGCGACGACGGAAAAGTCTGCTCCGCTGAGGTCTGGTCATAGGAGGTGGTGAGTGCCCCAGCCATTGTGGGTGTCAGGTGCCCGTAGTTTTTCCAATATAGTGCTAAATTGATAGTCTTAGCCATGGAGGATTCTAATGCCGGGACTATCATAATTTCAGATTCGGAGTCGTCCTCGGACGAGGACCGTACTTTGGCCACGTTGTGCCTGCGTAGTATGCCAAGTCCCTGGGGTTTGGGGGACCTTGGGCCTGCTGAGCCATTGGCCTCTGGGGCCTCTGTTCCTTATGTGGTGCCTTCCCAAATGCACCCTTCTTCTACTCTTGCGGGTGATGCTGATGTTGATGTCTCCTCCGCGTAGGGTGGATTGTTTCCCCAGGAGATGGCAGGATATTTGCATTTTAATATATTGATGGCGCTTGTTCGCCTGCAGCACCCAGAGGTTTCCTCGCAGTTGTGTTCCTGCCCGCCTATCCCGGGTGTTCAGACCGAGGGTGGCTCTATAATATTTCCACCGGGGGTGATTGTTCCCCCATGTTCTTTTCGTTATAAGATTGTGCGGCTGCATGTCCTACTACGTCGCCTTTTTGACCTATTGGGGGATCCTTTCCTTTATCGGACAGGGACTTCTTATTTCTCATATGGTTTTCCTAACTAGAATAATGGGGATGATGTAATCTCCTGTCGATCTGTTGCGATCTTTCCCAGATTTTTTCTGAAGGTTCTGGTCTTCGTTTGGTGGGTCCTGCGGAGACCTAGTTCCTTCTGGGCGGATACCTACGGGTGCCCTTATTTCTTTATCCGGATTTCTTTCCTTTAATTATCTTTCCTACGGGAATTCCTGGGATGGATTGATGAGTTACTTCCATGGAAGTTGTTCCCGGATTGTGTTCCAGAGTTTTTTTCTGTGTGCCTTGTTATTTGGTTAGTGACGCACGTTGTGCCTGGCTGGTCCGGCGGGACTTGTTTGTTCACTTGTTGTTTGTTTGTTTGCTTTGTTTTTATAAACTACACTATACAGTTAATTCGATTCAGGTTGTCGGGAGCATTTGGGCTGGCCCGGGTCAGTCTGCTTGGTGACTGGGTTGGTGGTTTTTCCGCCGTGTCACTTTGCTTCCCCTTTGCGAGGGGTAACTCCTTCTCCGCTGTGTGCGATTACGGATTTGGAGCTGCCCTGGGTGGTTCCTCTGGAATCTCCTAGGTCCGTTCTCTTTGACTGGTTTTTGTTCCCGGGTTTTCTGTGGCCCTGTTGTTTCCCTTCTTGTCTAGAACATGGATCTACCCATGTTGTGGCTTTTCTCCTGGTCTTTCTCTGCATTCTGCAGACTTTCCACACGGCATGTGGTTTTGGTAGGTTGTTTTGCCTTGTTAGCCTTGTTGGGAGGGGGTTGAGAGGTTGTCTCTTGAAGGTTTTGCGCCCTTCTTTTGGGCTCTGGATGGTAGGCCTGCCTTGGTTCTTCTTTTGTGTCTTAGACACATGCTCCCAGTCTCATGTTTTCTCTATGGGAGTGGTTGGTCACGTTGCTCCTCATTTGTTGAGGATAGTGCTGTCTTGTGGACTTGTTTTTTGGGGTTCTTGTCCTATGTTGTCTGGGAGGGTTCCCCGTGTTTCTGGTCACAATTTTTCTACAGTGTGGCTTGTTGCTACCTCCCTCCTTTTTTGCAGTGGGAGTGGGATTCCGTTCCCTGAACAACTTAGTCTCCTGCACGTGTGCAATCTTATTGGGCTTCCTGCTCCTTCCTTGCCTTTTAGGCTTCTTGGGGTCCCGGATGAGGTGTTCTCTGAACCATCTGTGGGGATTGGATCCTGTTGTGGTCTAGTGCCTGTCTGCGCAGTCTTGGTGCGCAAGGTTGAGAGTTTTGTCTCTTTCCTGGTGGGTGCTACATCCCCTCTTCTCGCACCACTGCCTAGGTCATCTTTTTTGAATATTTTCTGGCTGCAGAATTTTTCTTTTGTTTACAGGGCGCTCTCAGTCTCTTGTGGTCTGGAGCATTGGACTTAGTCTTCAGCTGGTTAGCTGGGGTAGGGGATTTTCCCCTTTTTAGCCTCATCTTCTGTGGTTGACGCTTGCCACATCTGTTTAGCTGGCTTTGTGTCTGCTGGGTCTTGGGATTCTTCTGTTTTCTCTTGCGGTCCTTCACTTGTTTCTTCTGTGATGCTCCTTTTATTCGGGCATATGTCTAGGCTTTTTGAGCCTATCGAGCGGATCTTGGTGGTCTTCTGTGAGACCTGGTTTTGTTTCTTCTGTCCTAAATTGTTCTTTCCCTCTGGGAATTGTTAGTCGGGGCCCCCTAGTTGCTCTAAGGTGATGTGGCTGGGTTGTTTGCCCCTGAGAGATGGGATGTGTGTTAGGTTGGTGCCTTCGTTGGACTGCCTCTTACCCTCCCGTCTTGCAATTCAGTGTACTCTTTGGCTTGGGTATAGATTTCCCACAAGTAATAAATGCGGCTGGGGACTCTTTCCCATTAGGAAGAAAAACATAAATTATGCTTACCTGATAATTTCATTTTCTTCCGTGGAAAAGAGTCCACAACCCCCCTGCCCTTTTTGAGGTGTTGTTTTTCATCTTCTGGCACCCTTTCACCTTGATATTTCTTCCACTGTTCCTTGTTCCTCGGCAGAATGACTGGGGGATAGGGGAAGTGGGAGGAGTATTTAAGCCTTTGGCTGGTGTGTCTTTGCCTCCTCCTGGTGGCCAGGTTCTTATTTCCCAAAAGTAATGAATGTGGCTGTGCACTCTTTCCCACTGAAGAAAATGAAATTATTAGGTAAGCATAATTTATGTTATTTATGTGTTTATATGTGTATATACACATATTAACACATAAATAAATATGTATATAAGCATATACATATATATTTATAGTGAAAACACAGTCCCCCATTGACCTCTATGTAAAGGCACTTTAGGTGCCGTTTTTTGTTGGTTTTTTTTCAAACCCCACATCCCCTCACTTTAAACCTTTATAACTGTTTTGTGCAGTTTTTTTTTTAAACTATAGATGCTCATATTTTAAATTAATGTTACTCTACAGTTCTCTTTATTTTGGGGGCAATTGGGGCAACTTGGGTCATTGAGTCTGACCTCTGGTTAATGATTTCTAGCACTGTATAAAAGTGAGCTCATGGTAGCATTAACCAGACACTGTGATTGCTGGTTATTTAACATTTGCTGGTAAATAGATGAATTTGCCTCTTTACCGGTGAACGTTAAAGGGATAGGAAAGTGAAAATTAAACTTGCCTGAGTCATATAGAGCATGTAATTTTAAGACACTTTTAAATTCACTTCTATTTTCAAATGTGCTTCGTTCTGGTATATCTTGTTGAAAATGAATACGCACATATCTTACACTAGTGAGAGCAAGCTGATTGGTGCCTGCACACATTTGTCTCTTGTGATTGGCTAAGATGTGTTCAGCTTCCTGCCAGTTGTGCAATGCTGTTCCTTCAGCAAAAGATAACAAGAGAATAAAACAAATTTGATAAAAGAACTTAATTAGAACGTTGTTAAAAATTGTATGTTCTATCCAAATCATGCAAGAAAATGTTGGGGTTTCCTGTCCCTTTGAGATAATGTCTCACTTGTAATCTAGCCCTTTGACTTTACATGGGGAATTCACAACACAGACAGTAAACTATAAATGCGCCTGTTTGGAAGCAATACTCTGAACATTTAGGGCTAGATTACGAGTGGCATGCTAACTTGCGCGCATGCGATAAATGGGTTTAGCGTGCGTATTATGAGTTGAAAGTAAATGTGTTTGCTTGAGCACAATTGAATTTAACGCATGTCGGGTTAGCGAGACTTCAGAACTCTGGTTAACTGTGACAAAAAAGTTGGACAAAATACATAAAAAATACTTTTAACAGTATTAGTAACACTCATAATAACACCGTCTGATAAAAATGATTACAAAATAATATTGTAATAAAAGGTTATAAGCGCTGAAAGATATGAAGTTAGAAACAAAAAGGCCTGCAAAGTGCTTTAACATAAAGATACATACACATGTCTAAATATGTATATGTGTGTGTGTACATATGTATTTGTGACGAAACCAATCTCGCCACTGTACATTGGAGGGCCTGTTATGGAACATTCTTTGGGCTGGAGGTACATGGGCTTAAGGATACCCAGAGACTGCATGAAAATATGGAATTTTATATGCTGGACACCCCATGTACTTTCATAACTCTGTCTTATGTCTATGTCACCCTGTATCCATAAATACAGGATGGGTACAGGGTGTAAGTGCACCTTTTGGGAGCAATTGTGACTCTATAAGCCAAGTGGGCATAAAAGACTTTATAGCTAATAAGAACTGTTCCTATATTCTGTAATAAGATGTATTCTATGTATGTTTCAGATCTGATTGTGTCTCAGGAGTCTGTCTGGGTAAACTGATTGTGTCCTTGTGTGATTATGTTAACTAGACTGCCCAACATCAGATTGTCTGAGTAAACGTTCTTCCCTAGTTAATTAACTTAATATGTTAATCTGTTTTACCTGTGAATAGACAATTGTTAGAGGTTTGATGCATTGTTCATATGTTTGCTTTACTGTTAAACCAATGCCCTCTGTAACCTGAAGCCAGGGTGTATAAATCTGTGTGCTGCCTTCAAATAAAGTAGTTATTCTTTTTTAAACCTGAAATGTGGAGCTTGGTCTCATGTTTGCAGGGAAACTGGCTGGGTTGTGAATTGCTGATTCCCTATGCAGGACATTGTTCATCTGGTATTAACCCTTGGTACACTGTTGGTACCGTAACATTGGTGGCAGCGACGGAATGAACCTTATCGCCCAGAAGAGCAACTACACAAGCCAGTAACCTCAGGAAGAGGGGGATTATTACAATACTGACTAAGATGGAAAAGAGAAAAGTACATTTTGCAGCTTTTAAAAACTTCCTGGAAACAGAAGGAGAGATTGATGGGTACCTTGCGGATTTTGAGAGGCAATGTGCACTACACAAGGTACCCGCAGAGGACTGGGTCACGATATTATCTGGAAAATTATCCGGCCGGGCCAGAGAGGCTTTTCGGGCCATTCCAGATGAGGAAGTCAGGGATTATAATACTGTAAAAGAGGCTCTGCTCTCCAGGTATGCGGTTACACCGGAGGCATACAGGAGGCGGTTCAGAGACACTGTTAAATTAGCTGGAGATTCCTACCTTGAGTGGGCATGTAAGGTGCACCGCACAGCAGCTCACTGGATAGCGGGGTGCCAAGCCATATCTGGGGAAGAGGTGCTGCAGCTATTCCTGTTGGAACATTGCTTTGACAAATTACCCGCAGGAGTTCGAGAGTGGGTTCGGGACCGTAAACCCTCCACCCTGCAGGAAGCGGCTTGCTTGGCAGATGAGTATACGGATGCCCGCAAACTGGACACTGCTACCACTAAGCCCCCTGCTAGAGTGGAGTACAGACCCCCAGTCACCCCAGCAGCTGCCAGTTACCAAACCCCGGCGCACCACTATACCACACGGCCTCCGGCCACAAACTACCCTCAGAGAGCCCTGCGGTGCTACTCACAACCTATTCGGTGCTTTAGATGTAAGCAACTAGGGCACAAAAGACCAGAGTGTCCCCTAAACGCAGCGAACCAAGCGCAGTCCTGGAGAAGACCCGCCGGCGGAATCCCACGTAATCCTCAGCCTGCGGCCCGCTACGTAGAGGCGCAAGAATGCTGGAGCATCCTACATGAGGCAGACCTTGTGCAAGCTGCCCACCGGAATAACCGGCAACTGGTTAAAGTGAATGGGAAGAAGGTCAGTGGTCTACGGGATACTGGTGCTACCATGACCTTGCTTCAAAAGAACTTGGTGTCTGAGAAACAGTACACTGGAGACACTGTGGCTGTGAGGGTAGCAGGGGGCGATGTGTTCAGCCTACCTGTTGCCAGGGTACATTTGGATTGGGGAGTGGGCGCTAGACCTGTGAATGTGGGGGTCAAGAAGGACTTACCTGCTGATGTTCTTCTTGGAAATGACTTGGCCCCCCTTGTTTCTGCCTACGCTCCTATGGGTCCCGCTGATGTTAACTCTGTGACTACCCGTGCCCAGATCCGTGCAGCAGAGACTGACCCACCTGCTGCTAAGCCCCAGGACGCTGAGCTCAGTAAATCTCTATCCGCTATTGATATGTGGAGGTCCCGTTACAATGCGCTGATGAAGGAGAAGAGGAGCGCAGAGGAAAAAGCACGTTTAGAACAGGAATCTCTGCTAGACAAGCTGCACCGACAGACTGCAGAAAACACCAGCTTGAGAGTGGAACATGAAACATTAAAGAAAAACTTAGTGACACTGGAGGAGAAGCTGACGCTGGCTCATAGTGAGGTGCTGCAACTCAAGGGCACCCTATGTCAGTATGAAGGGATTGTGGATACCTATAAAGAGCAGGTACAGAAAACTCGTAAAGAAGCTGATGTGATTTTGAAGGACTGTTTGGTCCTGGTCTGGGCACTGAGGAATTTGAACCCTTGTTTGTATGGACAGGAATTCTCTCTCATAACGGGAATACAGATGGATTGTCCCAGCAAACTGACATGCCTACCAGGCGCTCTGGTGGTATATGGCACAGTACATACCCTGGACAGCCGAGCATGACAAACCAGAGGGAGAGGAGTTTGATGGTCCTGTCCCCCAGCAACACGGCTGTTTAGCCAAAGGGGAGACGATTGGTCTCCCCCTCCAGCAGCACAGCTATGTATCCAAAGGGGAGACAGTCGGTCTCCCCCTCCAGCAACCAGGCTCCCACCAGGCTACTTCCATGGTAGTGCTGGCACCCGGGCAGAGTACAGCTGGTCTCTGCCCACCTCGCAATCCACCAATTCAGCGTACCAGTCCCCCACACAGCTGTGGTGAGGCACCTGGACATGGACAAGTTTTCCCCGTACTCAGGTGTAGTAACCATTTATTGTGGGTGGGCTGTACTACTAATTGTGTTTTATGGGTGGGTTGCTGGACTAACCAGGGCACTGACCGGCAGGAGGTCAGATACCCTGTTAGTCTGTTTGGAAAAGGGGAGAGATGTGACGAAACCAATCTCGCCACTGTACATTGGAGGGCCTGTTATGGAACATTCTTTGGGCTGGAGGTACATGGGCTTAAGGATACCCAGAGACTGCATGAAAATATGGAATTTTATATGCTGGACACCCCATGTACTTTCATAACTCTGTCTTATGTCTATGTCACCCTGTATCCATAAATACAGGATGGGTACAGGGTGTAAGTGCACCTTTTGGGAGCAATTGTGACTCTATAAGCCAAGTGGGCATAAAAGACTTTATAGCTAATAAGAACTGTTCCTATATTCTGTAATAAGATGTATTCTATGTATGTTTCAGATCTGATTGTGTCTCAGGAGTCTGTCTGGGTAAACTGATTGTGTCCTTGTGTGATTATGTTAACTAGACTGCCCAACATCAGATTGTCTGAGTAAACGTTCTTCCCTAGTTAATTAACTTAATATGTTAATCTGTTTTACCTGTGAATAGACAATTGTTAGAGGTTTGATGCATTGTTCATATGTTTGCTTTACTGTTAAACCAATGCCCTCTGTAACCTGAAGCCAGGGTGTATAAATCTGTGTGCTGCCTTCAAATAAAGTAGTTATTCTTTTTTAAACCTGAAATGTGGAGCTTGGTCTCATGTTTGCAGGGAAACTGGCTGGGTTGTGAATTGCTGATTCCCTATGCAGGACATTGTTCATCTGGTATTAACCCTTGGTACACTGTTGGTACCGTAACAGTATTTATATATATATATATATATATATATATATGTGTGTGTGTACATATGTATTTATATATATATATATATATATATGTGTGTGTGTACATATGTATTTATATATATATATATATATATATATATATATGTGTGTGTACATATGTATTTATATATATATATATATATATGTGTGTACATATGTATTTACAGACATACACACACACACACACATATATATATATATATATATATATATATATATATATATATATATATATATATATATATAAATATAAATACATGCATTGGAGACCTTTGCAGTCAAGTACCTAAAAGCATATTTATACAATGTTCATATTTCATAAATTGTTATACTGTGTATGTACTATACATATTTCACATTCCAATGTTCTTCACATGTTCTAAGTATATTTAAATAGATATTCCTATAAATATCTGTGAATATATATAAATATATATAGGTATATAAATATATTTTTAAGTATAAATAGAACATATTCTGCTATATGAAAATTGAAACAACTCATCCTATCCCTGGCTTTACGGGTCGTTTCCCCTATGTACACCAGGGAACAGGGACACTTTATCAAATAAATGACATGAGTTGTTTCGCAAGTATAGTACACATTGATTTTATATTGTTTCCCATTATGTGGGTGGTGGAAAAACTTCCCTCTTATAATTGAGCTGCAACTCATGCAATTCAAACATGGGTATGAACCAGTGTTGTTTGTACTCATGTATGTTGTTTTGTACTATGGCTAGGTCCCACATCAGATCTCACTAGATGGCCACGTACGTTTTTTACTCTTCTCTTCTTCTTTTTAGAAGAGTAAAATACTTACGTGACCATCTAGTGAGATCTGATGTGGGACCTATCCATAGTTCAAAACAAACATAAATGAGTACAAAAACACTGGTTCATACCCATGTTTTTACACCACCCACATAATGGGAAACAATATAAAATCAGTGGGTACTATACTTGCGAAACAACTCATGTCATTTATATGATTAAGTGTCCCTGTTTGCTGGTGTACATAGGGGAAATGACCCACAAAGCTAGGGATAGGATGAGCCAACAACGCTCAAATATACGCTGTGGGAACACAGAAGCGCCAGTGTCTAGCCATTTTATTGGGGAGGTGCAACACTGTAAGCCAAATGAGATGGCAGATTATAGACCATATAAGTGCACCTAGAAATGGTTCTGATAGGGAAAAAACATTAAAGCAAAGAGAAACATGGTGAATACACAAATTTGAGACAATGGTCCCTAAAGGTCTAAACAGGGATTATGACTTGTCAGTCTTTTTGTAGGCCAATATGATGTGTATATTATATATAATTATTTATGAATAGAATAGCTCATAGTATTACGCAATATTAATTTGTATTTATTACTTCATTTCAATCCAAAAAACTTATATATTTTCTTTGTTTTTTAAATAAAATATTGTTAACCACCACTAGGTGGAGTATGAGATTTATGGAATTTCAAATCTGAAAGCCAGTCTATACAAAAGACGTTTGCAGAATGTGTACAATCCTAATGCAGGGAGGAAATTTTTTATTAGTGCGGGTTTCAGGTGAATCTATCTATCTATATATCTATCTATCTATCTATCTATCTATCTATCTATACCTAGCTATCCTTAAAGTCATTATACAGAGCCACAATTCTTACTTTTGGTTACTACTGAGTTATTTTTGGGGGTCCCTCTGTTGAGTAGGTCCGCTACTGCTGTAACTTTATTTACTTAGTTCCCCAAACTATTTTATTTAAAGGCAACTTCTCATATGAGCATCCAATTTTAATGATTGGGGTTAGGGATGGGCGAATATTTTTATATTGGAATTCGAATGTTAGAACAAATGTTATTGTAGAAATTCAATTTACATAATAGAATGTTGATAAGAAGGAATATTCTTAAAAAATCTATTAGCGAATGTTATTTACAGTTTTTGAATGCCACATTCGAATTCGAATATTACATTTATAAAACACAATTGTAGACTAGAAATACTATTTCGAATTTGAATCTTAGATTTGAATTCAAATGTGACATTCGAATATTACATTTCGAAATTGAATGAATACATAGCTAAACATTCTATTAGTCGAACAAATATTTTCGAATTTTAGTGAAAAATTGGAAAACGAATGTTAGAATGTTATATAGACATTCGAAATTCGAACGAACGAATTTATTAAAATTGGTTTAAAATTTTGAATTTTTAGAAACATTCGCCCATCCCTAATGGGGGTGCAGTGCAAGAGTTAAAGGGACATTGTACTCAAATTGATTCTAATGTGCATATGATAGAGTAGCAGTTACGCATGTTAATTATATTTTTGTTTGCATGAAAAAGGTTAAATGGATATGACACCCAATTTTTTCTCTTTCTCAATTCAGATAGATCATACAATTTTAAACAACTTTCCAGTTTACTTCTATTATCTCATTTGCGTGATTCTCTTGGTATCCTTTGTTAAAGGAGCAGTAATGCATTACTAGGAGCTAGTGGACTAGAAATACTATTTCAAATTCGAATATCACATTCGAATGTAGCCAACGGTTTAGACATTAATGGCTATGTATTGAGTTATTTTTAAGGGACAGCAAATTTACACTGTTATACAGGCTGTACACTCACTACTTTACATTGTAGCAAAGTGTCATTTCTTCAGTGTTGTCACATGAAAAGATATAATAAAATATTTACAAAAATGTGAGGGGTGTACTCACTTTTGTGAGATACTGTAGGTATACTTTTTAACAAAGGATACAAAGATAACAAAACAAATTAGTTAATAGAAATAAATTGGAAAGTGATTTAAAGCATGCTGTATCTTATTCATGAAAGAAAAAAATGGGTTTCATTTCCCTTTACGTAAAACCTATTTTAGTTTAAGGTAAAATTCACAAGACGTTTATCACCCAGTGGTTTATAGGGTTGGTTTATACATCACAGGAACATTTATTTTTCACACTACCAGTACAGTGTTATGCATCTAATGAGATGTGCTGTAACTTACTTTTTAATCTAGCCGTGCCCTTCTAATACCCTGCGCTCCTGCTGCCCACTTCAACACTTATATTTTTTGTGTATTAACGGTTTGACCTGCTTTCCAATCAGCGCTATAGCTACAAAAAAGTACCGTATGGCTAGAGCGCTGAATGGAGAACAGTTCACACCATTAGCTCACAAAAAAAATATGAATTTTGTAGTGGGCGGCCGCAGTGCACGGTATTAGAAGGACACTTGTTACAGCGCATCTTCATAGGCAAAATATAAAAAAAAGTCCCTGTAAAATATCACTTTACCATTAATCTAATGTGTCCCTTGTTGAATACTGTTTCATTTTAGTTTGAAGTGGGACAATGTCCGAAAGCAGCTGGAGGTTTTTGCGTCTATCGCTGGATCAGCTAAAGGTGGCAGAATCGGAATTGAAGAATTTGCCAAGCACTTGCAGCTGCCAATGTCGGATATCCTCCGGGAGCTGTTTGCTTTGTTTGACAGAGTATGTATATATTGCAGAGCCAAAATTATTCTCTGTTAATGCCATTATTTTCCACTAGAGGGCATCACTGACTGTTGATTCAATTAATGAAATCAAGAGCCAAGATATTAGAGACAGGTTTGTAGGGCAGAAGGATAAACTCATTAGTTACCAAATAGAGCTACAATGTAATGCATTATACAGTATGCTTCATCCATTCTGTTAGTTTCAGTGGGGTGAAACTAACAATTATAACATTCATTTGAAAAGAATATAATCATTGGAATAAATAATTTTTAATTTATCAAATTGTTTGCTAGATTGTTAGTTTTATTTTAACCATCTAAATGATTAGGTGGTATAGGATTTTCAGCTGGTAGCAACTGCACGGTCTACTGTTTCCTGCTTAGCCAGGATAAAGATTGTTGCATGAATTCCAACCAATCCGAATTCACAAAGTGACAGCTCAGCTGATTTTTTTCACATTTTGTTTTTCAGCCATAAGAAAAACTGACAAAGTAGAAAACAATATAACAGGAAAAAACACCTGTAAGTTATTTTAACACTAGCAACGTTGTAACCGCCAATAGATTAAACACATTGTTTGGGAGCTGCAGAGTACTGCTAGTACAGAGCGGAAACTGATGCTGACCGAGTTAGCAGTAGTAGTCGTACAAAGCAGACGGGGGACTGCCTTTGCCTTTTCGCTCAGGACCAGCAGGTCTCTTTGGCTTCAAAGTGATACTTTAACTGTGTGTTTAATCTCTTTGCGGGAGTTAAACATGTAGGGCTAGATGTAACAAGTGGTACTCTAATGTTAGCACATGCAATTAAAATATTGCACCTTCATTAACTTGCGCGAGTATTAAAGGCTGAAAGAAAACACAACCTTCAAGTATGGCAAGTGATGCAGGGAGTTTGGCCATTGAAAAACAATCGCAGCAAACAAGGTGCTAATCTGTCCTTAATACGTTCATACTTGGCTGATATGTTAATCTATTGCAAGGTGTGCCCCCTTAACTGATCGTGGCAGCTAATAAAGAAATAGGTGTTATGGCCCATCTCAATGTTACTGAATTTATCAGCCTTGGGAATATAAAAGGCTAATTGTCCCCCTACCAGGACTACAACCTAGTGGCTTATGACACAGCTGAAACCTATTTTAAAGCACATTTCACTTTACAGATTTAAGCATTTATGAAGTTAGTTCAGTCTGTTAGAGAATTTTAAGTAAGCATAAGGGCTGAAATGCTCAGCTGATGTATTTTCACATTGGCAGCACAGAACTAAGGGTTAGATTACAAGTGGCACGCCATTGTTAGCGTGGGCACAATATTGCGTTAATTTGTGCTTATATTACAAGTTGAAAGTAAACGCAACCACACAAGCGCAAGCTTGTTTGAATGGAAAGGGCTGTTATATATATATATGTACTGTGTATATATATATATATATACTGTATATATATATATATATATATATATATATATACACTCACACATACATATACATGTCTACATGTGTATATGTATGTATGTATATATATATATATATATATATATATATACACACACATACATATGTGCATATATATATATATATATATATATATATATATATACTGTATATATACATATGTATTAATGTGTATATATGTACAGTCATGTGAAAAAGAAAATACACCCTCTTTGAATTCTATGGTTTTACGCTTCAGGAGATAATAAAAATAGTCTGGTCCTTAGCAGGTCTTAAAATTAGGTAAATACAACCTCAAATCAACAACACGTGACATATTACACTGTGTCATGATTATTTTAACAAAAAATAAAGCCAAATGAAGAAGCCATGTGTGAAAACCCCTTACTGCTTCCATAGGAATTAAGAGGCTAAGTAGCAGCCAGGTGCTGATAATCAAATGTCTTGATTAATTAATCATCCACAAGTGTGACCACCTCTATAAAAGCCAAAGTTTTGCTGGAGCATTCAGGTTTGTGTTAACACAATGTGAAGGAGGAAAGACATCAGCAATGATCTTAGAGAAGCAATTATTGTTGCCCATTAATCTGGGAAGGTTTATAAGGCCATTTCCAAACAATTTAAAGTCCATCATTCTACAGTGAGAAAGATTATTCACAAGTGAAAATCATTCAAGACAGTTGACAATCTTCCCAGGAGTAGACATCTTAGCAAATTCATTCCAAGTTCAGACCGTGCAATGCTCAGAGAAATTGCAAAAAAAAAAACAAGAGTTACATCTCAGACTCTTCAGGCCTCAGTTAAATGTTAAAGTTCATGACCGTACAATTAGAAAAAGACTGAACAAGTATGGTTTGTATGGAAGGGTTGTCAGGAGAAAGCCTCCTCTCTCTAAAAAGAACATGGCAGCACGGCTTGGGTTTGCAAAGTTGCATCTGAAATAACCACAAGACCTCATAACAACCGTTAATGAGGGTGGAGGGGTGATGATTTGGGCTTGTTCTGCAGCCATAGGACCTGGGGTTGTTGCAGTCATTCAGTCGACCATGAACTCCTTTGTATACCAAAGTATTCTAGAGTCAAATATGAGGCCAACTGTCCGACAGCTAAAGCGTGGCCGAAATTGAGTCATGCAACAGGACAATGATCAAAAGCACACCAGCAAATCTACAACATAATGAATGAAAAAGAAAAGACTCAATGTGTTGCAACGGCCCAGTCAAAGTCCAGACCTCAACCCGATTGAAATGCTGTGATGGGACCTTAAAGTGTCAGTAAACCTTCAAAATAATATTATATAATTCTGCACATAGTTCAGAATTATATAACATTATATTAGCCAAACTTTATAAAACCTAATGTACCCTTTTAGTTTTTTTTAAAAAAACGCTCTTTTACAGACCCTCTCTCTGTTACAGAGAGCGGGTCTGTAAAACAGCGTTTTTTTAAAAAAAAATTAAAAGGGTACATTAGGTTTTATAAAGTTTGGCTAATATAATGTTATATAATTCTGCACTATGTGCAGAATTATATAACATTATTTTTAAGGTTTACTGTCCCTTTAAGAGAGCTGTGCATAAACTAATGCCTGCAAACCTCAATGAACTGAAGCAACGTTGTAAAGACGAGTGGGCCGAAAATTACTCCACAATGATGTGAGAGACTGATAGAGTCATACAGAAAACGATTACTTCAAGTTATTGCTGCTAAAGGTGGCTCTACGAGCTATTGAATCATAATGTGTACTTAGTTTTTCACACATGGCTTCTCCATTTTGGTTTTATTTTTGTTAAATAAATCATGACACAGTGTAATATGTAATTTGTTGTTGTTCATCTGAGGTTGTATTTACCTAATTTTAAGACCTGCTAAGGACCAGATGATTTTTATTATGTCCTGATACGTAAAACCATAGAATACAAAGAGGGTGTACTTACTTTTTAACATGACTGTATATACATACATATATACACATGAATACATATACGGTATATACATATGTACATATACTTTTGGAGCCCTTTGCACTCAAATACCAGAAAAAACATAATTTATGCTTACCTGATAAATTCCTTTCTTCTGTTGTGTGATCAGTCCACGGGTCATCATTACTTCTGGGATATTATCTGCTCCCCTACAGGAAGTGCAAGAGGATTCACCCAGCAGAGTTGCTATATAGCTCCTCCCCTCTACGTCACCTCCAGTCATTCGACCAAAGACCAACGAGAAAGGAGAAACCAAGGGTGTAGTGGTGACTGAATTATAATTTAAAAAATATGTACCTGCCTTAAAAAACAGGGCGGGCCGTGGACTGATCACACAACAGAAGAAAGGAATTTATCAGGTAAGCATAAATTATGTTTTCTTCTGTTATGTGTGATCAGTCCACGGGTCATCATTACTTCTGGGATACCAATACCAAAGCAAAAGTACACGGATGACGGGAGGGATAGGCAGGCTCATTATACAGAAGGAACCACTGCCTGAAGAACCTTTCTCCCAAAAATAGCCTCCGAAGAAGCAAAAGTGTCAAATTTGTAAAATTTGGAAAAAGTATGAAGCGAAGACCAAGTTGCAGCCTTGCAAATCTGTTCAACAGAGGCCTCATTCTTAAAGGCCCAAGTGGAAGCCACAGCTCTAGTGGAATGAGCTGTAATTCTTTCAGGAGGCTGCTGTCCAGCAGTCTCATAGGCTAAACGTATTATGCTACGAAGCCAAAAAGAGAGAGAGGTAGCAGAAGCTTTTTGACCTCTCCTCTGTCCAGAATAAACGACAAACAGGGAAGAAGTTTGGCGAAAATCTTTAGTTGCCTGCAAGTAGAACTTGAGGGCACGAACTACATCCAGATTGTGTAGAAGACGTTCCTTCTTTGAAGAAGGATTTGGACACAAGGATGGAACAACAATCTCTTGATTGATATTCCTGTTAGAGACAACCTTAGGTAAGAACCCAGGTTTAGTACGCAGAACTACCTTGTCTGAGTGAAAGATCAGATAAGGAGAATCACAAAGTAGGGCTGATAACTCAGAGACTCTTCGAGCCGAGGAAATAGCCATTAAAAATAGAACTTTCCAAGATAACAATTTTATATCAATGGAATGAAGGGGTTCAAACGGAACACCCTGTAAAACGTTAAGAACTAAGTTTAAACTCCATGGCGGAGCAACAGTTTTAAACACAGGCTTGATCCTAGCTAAAGCCTGACAAAAGGCCTGGATGTCTGAATTTTCTGACAGACGCCTGTGTAACAAGATGGACAGAGTTGAGATCTGTCCCTTTAATGAGCTAGCCGATAAACCCTTTTCTAAACCTTCTTGTAGAAAAGACAATATCCTAGGAATCCTAACCTTACTCCAGGAGTAATCTTTGGATTCACACCAGTATAGGTATTTACGCCATATTTTATGGTAAATCTTTCTGGTAACAGGCTTCCTAGCCTGTATCAGGGTATCAATAACCGACTCAGAAAAACCACGTTTCGATAAAATCAAGCGTTCAATTTCCAAGCAGTCAGCTTCAGAGAAGTTAGACTTTGATGTTTGAATGGACCCTGAATCAGAAGGTCCTGTCTTAGAGGTAGAGACCAAGGCGGACAGGATGACATGTCCACTAGATCTGCATACCAAGTCCTGCGCGGCCATGCAGGCGCTATTAGAATCACTGATGCTCTCTCCTGTTTGATTTTGGCAATCAATCGAGGAAGCAGTGGGAAGGGTGGAAACACATAAGCCATCCTGAAGTTCCAAGGAGCTGTCAAAGCATCTATCAGAACCGCTCCCGGATCCCTGGATCTGGATCCGTAGCGAGGAAGTTTGGCGTTCTGGCGAGACGCCATGAGATCTATCTCTGGTTTGCCCCAACGTCGAAGTATTTGGGCAAAGACCTCCGGATGAAGTTCCCACTCCCCCGGATGAAGAGTCTGGCGACTCAAGAAATCCGCCTCCCAGTTCTCCACTCCCGGGATGTGGATTGCTGACAGGTGGCAAGAGTGAGACTCTGCCCAGCGAATTATCTTTGATACTTCTATCATTGCTAGGGAGCTTCTTGTCCCTCCTTGATGGTTGATGTAAGCTACAGTCGTGATGTTGTCCGACTGAAACCTGATGAACCCCCGAGTCTTTAACTGGGGCCAAGCTAGAAGGGCATTGAGAACTGCTCTCAATTCCAGAATGTTTATTGGCAGGAGACTTTCCTCCTGACTCCATTGTCCCTGAGCCTTCAGAGAATTCCAGACAGCGCCCCAACCTAGAAGGCTGGCGTCTGTTGTTACAATTGTCCAGTCCGGCCTGCTGAACGGCATCCCCCTGGACAGATGTGGCCGAGAAAGCCACCATAGAAGAGAGTTTCTGGTCTCTTGATCTGAGTAATCCCCATTCCACTGACTCAGCATGCACAATTGCAGCGGTCTGAGATGTAGGCGTGCAAAGGGAACTATGTCCATTGCTGCTACCATTAAGCCGATCACCTCCATGCATTGAGCTACTGACGGGAGTTGAATGGAATGAAGGACACGGCATGCATTTAGAAGCTTTGTTAATCTGTCTTCTGTCAGATAAATCTTCATTTCTACAGAATCTATAAGAGTCCCCAAGAATGGAACTCTTGTGAGAGGAAAGAGAGAACTCTTCTTTTCGTTCACTTTCCATCCATGCGACCTTAGAAATGCCAGAACTAACTCTGTATGAGACTTGGCAGTTTGAAAGCTTGAAGCTTGTATCAGAATGACGTCTAGGTACGGAGCTACCGAAATTCCTCGCGGTCTTAGTACCGCCAGAAGGGCACCCAGAACCTTTGTAAAGATTCTTGGAGCCGTAGCCAATCCGAATGGAAGAGCTACAAACTGGTAATGCCTGTTTAAGAAGGCAAACCTTAGATACCGGTAATGATCTTTGTGAATCGGTATGTGAAGGTAAGCATCCTTTAAATCCACTGTGGTCATGTACTGACCCTCTTGGATCATGGGTAAGATTGTCCGAATAGTTTCCATTTTGAACGATGGAACTCTTAGGAATTTGTTTAGGATCTTTAAATCCAAGATTGGCCTGAAAGTTCCCTCTTTTTTGGGAACCACAAACAGGTTTGAGTAAAACCCTTGTCCTTGTTCCGACCGCGGAACCGGATGGATCACTCCCATTAATAATAGATCTTGTACACAGCGTAGAAACGCGTCCTTCTTTATTTGGTTTGTTGACAACCTTGACAGATGAAATCTCCCTCTTGGGGGAGAGAATTTGAAGTCTAGAAGGTATCCCTGAGATATGATCTCTAGCGCCCAGGGATCCTGGACATCTCTTGCCCAAGCCTGGGCGAAGAGAGAGAGTCTGCCCCCCACTAGATCCGGTCCCGGATCGGGGGCCCTCGGTTCATGCTGTCTTTGGGGCAGCAGCAGGTTTACTGGCCTGCTTGCCCTTGTTTCAGGACTGGTTAGGCTTCCAGCCTTGTCTGTAACGAGCAACAGCTCCTCCCTGTTTTGGTGCAGTGGAAGTTGGCGCTGCTCCTGCTTTGAAATTCCGAAAGGGACGAAAATTAGACTGTCTAGCCTTAGCTTTGGCTTTGTCTTGAGGTAGAGCGTGGCCCTTACCTCCTGTAATGTCAGCAATAATTTCTTTCAAACCGGGCCCAAATAAAGTTTGCCCCTTGAAAGGTATATTAAGTAATTTGGACTTAGAAGTTACATCAGCCGACCAGGATTTTAGCCACAGCGCCCTACGTGCCTGAATGGCGAATCCTGAATTCTTAGCCGTAAGTTTGGTTAAATGTACTACGGCCTCCGAAATGAATGAATTAGCTAGTTTAAGGACTCTAAGCCTGTCCGTAATGTCGTCCAGCGTAGCTGAACTAAGGTTCTCTTCCAGAGACTCAATCCAAAATGCAGCCGCAGCCGTGATCGGCGCGATGCATGCAAGGGGTTGTAATATAAAACCTTGTTGAACAAACATTTTCTTAAGGTAACCCTCTAATTTTTTATCCATAGGATCTGAAAAAGCACAGCTATCCTCCACCGGGATAGTGGTACGCTTAGCTAAAGTAGAAACTGCTCCCTCCACCTTAGGGACCGTCTGCCATAAGTCCCGTGTGGTGGCGTCTATTGGAAACATCTTTCTAAATATTGGAGGGGGTGAGAACGGCACACCGGGTCTATCCCACTCCTTAGTAACAATTTCAGTTAATCTCTTAGGTATAGGAAAAACGTCAGTACTCGCCGGTACCGCAAAGTATTTATCCAACCTACACATTTTCTCTGGTATTGCAACAGTGTTACAATCGTTGAGAGCTGCTAAGACCTCCCCTAGTAATACACGGAGGTTTTCCAATTTAAATTTAAAATTTGAAATATCTGAATCCAATCTGTTTGGATCAGAACCGTCACCTACAGAATGAAGCTCTCCGTCCTCATGCTCTGCAAGCTGTGACGCAGTATCAGACATGGCCCTAGAATTATCAGCGCACTCTGTTCTCACCCCAGAGTGATCACGCTTGCCTCTTAGTTCTGGTAATTTAGCCAAAACTTCAGTCATAACAGTAGCCATATCTTGTAATGTTATCTGTAATGGCTGCCCAGATGTACTAGGCGCCATAATATCACGCACCTCCCGGGCGGGAGATGCAGGTACTGACACGTGAGGCGAGTTAGTCGGCATAACTCTCTCCTCGCTGTTTGGTGAAATTTGTTCAATTTGTACAGATTGGCTTTTATTTAAAGTAGCATCAATACAGTTAGTACATAAATTTCTATTGGGCTCCACCTTGGCATTGGAACAAATGACACAGGTATCTTCCTCTGAATCAGACATGTTTAACACACTAGCAATAAACATGCAACTCGGTTACAATTTTATTTAATAAAAACGTACTGTGCCTCAAGAAGCACTAAACGATTAAATGACAGTTTAAATAATGAACTGAAAAACAGTTATAGCATCACTCTTAACAAACAACACAACTTTTTAGCAAAGGTTTGTTCCCATTAGTAAAATAACACTAATTAAATTTTAAACATAAAAATTACAGAGCAACGTTTTAAATCACAGTCACTATATAAGTCTCACAGCTCTGCTGAGAGAATCTACCTCCCTTCAAAGAAGTTTGAAGACCCCTGAGTTCAGTTAGAGATGAACCGGATCATGCAGAAAAACTGACTGGAAATTTTTGATGCGTAGCAAAGAGCGCCAAAAACGGCCCCTCCCTCTCACACACAGCAGTGAGAGAGAAACGAAACTGTCATAATTAACACAAGCAAACTGCCAAGTGGAAAAATAATGCCCAAATATTTATTCACTCAGTACCTCATTAATGCAAACGATTCTACATTCCAGCAAAAACGTTTAACATGAAAAATACCTAATAAAAGGTTTAATGTACTTTTACAGAGTAATTCCGGTGTAATACCATCCCCAGAATACTAAAGTGTAAAGCATACATACATGTTCATTATAACGGTATGGCAGGATTTTTTCATCAATTCCATTCAGAAAATAAAAACTGCTACATACCTCAATGCAGATTCAACTGCCCGCTGTCCCCTGATCTGAAGTTTTTACCTCCCTCAGATGGCCGAGAAACAGCAATATGATCTTAACTACTCCGGTTAAAATCATAAGAAAAACTCTGGTAGATTCTTCTTCAAACTCTGCCAGAGAGGTAATAACACACTCCGGTGCTATTGTAAAATAACAAACTTTTGATTGAAGTTCTAAAAACTAAGTATAATCACCATAGTCCTCTCACACCTCCTATCTAGTCTTTGGGTGCAAGAGAATGACTGGAGGTGACGTAGAGGGGAGGAGCTATATAGCAACTCTGCTGGGTGAATCCTCTTGCACTTCCTGTAGGGGAGCAGATAATATCCCAGAAGTAATGATGACCCGTGGACTGATCACACATAACAGAAGAAAATTGAAATTTGTTTTATTGACTATTAATGTGAATTTTGGTTTTTATTGTAAATATTTTACATTCCAGTGTTCATAACATACCTATACCTGTGTATATTCATATATATATATATATATATATATATATATATATATATATATATATATATATATATATATATATATATATATGTATATATGTATAGATATATATTTTACAAAAACATCAGATATACTGTATATAATAAATATTTATAAATAAAAAGAAAATTTTATGTGAAGAATATAGAAATGTAAAATATTTATTGCTCACTGTAGGTCTAACGCAATAGGTGTTTTTCTTTAAGTTGCGCTCTCCATTGAAGTCTAAGGGGAGAAAGAATTGCGGTCACAATATCTGAAGTAAGTGTGCGTTGGCTTTCGTTTGCACACAAATAATTTACTTTCAACCTGTAATACCCATGCTCATTAAAAGTTTACTTCTGCCGCTGTTTGTGCATGAACGAAAGCAGTAAATAGCACGCCACTTGTAATCTGGCCCTAAATTGGGTTGAGGTAAATTTGGTAAATGTTTTATGGTTGCTAAACACCATTATGTTTTTGTAGTTGAAAGATAGTAGCAAATTTGAAACGCACAATAGTTATTGTCAAGGTTCCTAATACGTTTTTTTTTTTTTGCAATGCACATCCATTTGCAAATATTCATCTAGTAAGGGTCATAAGTTATGTGATAGCTCTGACTGTACATCCAACCAGCTGAAGAATAGTATTAGTTTGTATGCACATTCCTGGCTCTAGCATACTGTGGGCGCCAGTGACTCTATTAGTCATTGCTGGCAAGAAAGCAATGCAATTGCCTTTGACCTACTATCGTATACTAGAAGAATTTTTGAAAATCAGTGTATATTGCACAAATGCATCTATTCAAATTTGAAATGCCTACTGAACATATTAAAATGTGCCTATATTTCCATCTCAATATGAGGAGAGTCCACGGCTTCATTCTTTACTTGAGGGAATACAGAACCTGGCCACCAGGTGGAGGCAAAGAAACCCTAGCCAAAGGCTTAAATACCTCCCCCACTCCCTTCATCCCCCAGTAATTCTTTGCCTTTCGTCACAGGAGGATGGCAAAGAAGTGTCGGAAGATTCGGAGTAGTCTCTTAGGGAGGGCAGTACCCTTCGGTATGGGACTGGAGTTTTAAGTAGTCTTGTCAGCCTCTCAGTGAGAGCATGGGCAAAGGTAAGGGTCTGGTGAGGCAGGGAGAGTCTTTCTGCGAAACCATCCAGACTCATATTAATAGCTCCTAAGCAATCAGTGTTGACGAGTTTCACTGCCTGCTTCTATCACTCAAGTCCATGGGGGATATCAATCAAGCCGTCAACCTGAAATACGCTGGAATTCTGCAGCGTAATTGTGCAAAGCTTGATTCAACCTAGTTATCAAAGCCTACAGACCGGCAAAAGTAGAAATTTGTGACGTAACATACGATCTGCCGGTCTCAATCCGACACAGATCGATGTTTACATCATTACAGATGTTTCGAATACAAATTTGGCTCTATCTAACACCTTTCTAACAGGTACGCTCGCCGCTATTCCGGCCCAGCATACCTAGTTTTCAATTTGCCACCTTGGAGGCCACGGATGACATAGGAATCAATGGGAGTCTGAAAGCAGCAAAAGCTTATGTTCGATGCTGCCAGATATCCCATTGATTTCTATGGTAGAAAACAAATTACGTTTACACCTAACACCCTAACATAAGCCCTGAGTCTAAACACCCCTAATCCACCGCCCCGACATTGCCGCAACTAAATAAAGTTATTAACCTCTATCCCGCCACTCCCGGATCCCGCCGCAACTTTAATAAAGTTATTAACCCCTATTCCACCGCTCCTGGACCCCACCGCAACTAAATAAGCTTATTAACCCCTAAACCCCTGGCCTCCCACATCACTACCATTAACTAAACCTATTAACCCCTAAACCGCCAGCCCCCCACATCGCCATAAACCAAATTAAGCTATTAACCCCTAAACCTAACAACCCGCTAACTTTACATTAAAATTACAACATCCCTATCTTATAATAAATTTAAACTTACCTGTAGAATTAAATTAAACTATACCCTAACTATTATTCTACAATTACATTAAGCTAGCAATTAAATTAACTAAATTACATATTAAAAACCCTAACCCTACTCAAATTATTTAAATCTACAATAAAAAATTACTAAGTTACAAAATAAAATAAACGCTAAGTGACAAAAAATAAAAAACACAAAGTTACAAAAAAGAAAAACCACAGTATCAAAAATAAAAAAATAATTACACCTAATCTAATCGCCCTATCAAAATAAAAAATCCCCCCCAAAATAAAAAAGCCCTAGCCTACAATATTCTACCAATGACCCTTAAAAGTGCCTTTTGCAGGGCATTGTCCCAAAGAAATCAGCTCTTTTACCTGTAAAGAAAAATACAAACACCCCCAACAGTAAAACCCACCACCCACACAACCAACCCCCCCAAATAAAAACCCTATCTAAAAAACCTAAGCTCCCCATTGCCCTGAAAAGGGCATTTGTATGGGCATTGCCCTTAAAAGGGCAGTTAGCTCTTTTACATGCCCAGACCCTACTCTAAAAATAAAACCCACCCAAAAAACCCTTAAATAAACCTAACACTAACCCCTGACGATCTACTTACAGTTTTCGAAGTTCCACTTGAAGGATCCATCCAGCCAGCAAGAAGTCTTCATCCGGGCGGCTTCTTCCATCTTCATCCAGCCGGCGAAGTCTTCATCCATGCGGCCTCTTCTATCTTCATTCATCCGGAGCGGGTTCTTCCTGAAGACATCCGCCACGGAGCGGGTCCATCCTGAAGACATCCGACAAGGAGCTCCTCTTCAATATGGTCTCCGCCGTAAACTGGATCTTGAATGCAAGTGACGTCATCCAAGATGGCGTCCCTTGAATTCCTATTGGCTGAAAGGTTCCAATCACCCAATAGGATTAGAGCCGCTAAAATCCTATTGGCTGTTCCAATTAGCCAATAGGATTTGAGCAGCTCTCATCCTATTGGCTGTTCCAATCAGCCAATAGGATGAGCTCTCAATCTTATTGGCTGATTGGAACAGCCAATAGGATGAGAGCTGCTCAAATCCTATTGGCTGATTGGAACAGCCAATAGGATTTTAGCGGCTCTAATCCTATTGGCTGATTGGAATCTTTCAGCCAATAGGAATGCTAGGGACGCCATCTTGGATGACGTCACTTGTATTCAAGATCCAGTTTACGGCGGAGACCGTATTGAAGAGGAGCTCCTCGTCGGATGTCTTCAGGATGAACCCGCTCTGCGCCGGATGTCTTCAGGATGGACCCGCTCCGGATGGATGAAGATAGAAGAGACTGCATGGATGAAGTTTCGCCGGCTGGATGAAGATGGGAGAGGCCGCCTGGATGAAGACTTCTTGCCGACCGGATGAAGACTTCTTGCTGGCTGGATGGATCCTTCAAGCTGAACTTCAAAAACTGTAAGTGGATCGTCGGGCGTTAGTGTTAGGTTTATTTAAGGTTTTTTTGGGTGGGTTTTATTTTTGGAGTAGGGTCTGGGCATGTAAAAGGCATGTAAAAGTGCTAACTGCCCTTTTAAGGGCAATGCCCATACAAATGCCCTTTTCAGGGCAATGGGGAGCTTAGGTTTTTTTAGATAGGGTTTTTATTTGGGGGGGGTTGGTTGTGTGGGGGGTGGGTTTTACTGTTGGGGGGGTGTTTGTATTTTTCTTTACAGGTAAAAGAGCTGATTTCTTTGGGGCCATTGGTAGTTTATTGTAGACTAGGTTTTTTTTTATTTTGGGGGGCTTTTTTATTTTGATAGGGCGATTAGATTAGGTGTAATTATTTATTTTTTATACTGTGGGGTTTTTTTGTTTGTAACTTAGCGTTTATTTTTTTTGTAATTTAGTAATTTTTAATTGTAGATTTAAATAATTTGATTAGGGTTAGGGTTTTTTAATATGTAATTTAGTTATTTTAATTTCTAGTTTAATGTAATTGTAGTATAATAGTTAGGGTAGGTTAATAAATAGTTTAATATAGTTTAATTTAATTCTACAGGTAAGTTTAAATTTATTATAAGATAGGGATGTTGTAATTTTAATTTAAAGTTAGCGGGTTGTTAGATTTAGGGTTAATAGCTTAATTTAGTTTATGGTGATGTGGGGGGCTGGCGGTTTAGGGGTCAATAGGTTTAGTTAATGGTAGTGATGTGGGAGGCCAGGGGTTTAGGGGTTAATACTTTTATTTAGTTGCGGCGGGGTCCAGGATCGGTGGAATAGGGGTTAATACTTTTATTTAGTTGTGGCGGGGTCCGGGAGCGGCGGGATAGGGGTTAATACTTTTATTTAGTTGCGGCGGGGTCCTGGGAGCGGCGGGATAGGGGTTAAACATTTTAGTATAGTGGCAGCGTTTACTGACAGGGTATAAATAAAGTTGGTAAAAAGCCGAATAGCAGCGAGATCGATGACTGCTAGTTAACAACAGTCAGCTGCTCATTGCCCCATACTTGGTGCGCAGCTTTTTGCCGGCTTTTTTTATACATATGGAGAGCGTATTCAGGTCCGCGGCCGCGATGTTAGGCGAGCGTATTGGTGCCGTTGAATGCAAAAAGGTTGACGGCTTGATAGATAGGCCTCCATGTCAGGTGCAATGCTACAAGACTGTCAAACTTAAAAGGCTGTGTGTCTATTCCACGACTGCAAAAGTGTGACTCCTTTTATCAGTATGGAATCAAAGGTTAATATCTCCGGAAGGGGATTATTGAACAGAGGGGATTTACGCATAATTTGCTTTATTATGTTTTATACTGCGACATGTGTGAGATGAGGCTCAGGCAGATGTCGGAACATTTAGGTTTTACTTTCATTTTTGGATATCTGCGCGGCCTGTTAGGTTTGGCACGCTTATTCCAGAAGCAGGGGCAGTGCTGCATGGCACACCATGTGACCTGGTGTGGTCTCATTGATTTCCTCTTTCCTGACCGTGCGGTTTACAGGAGACGAAGCGGTTTCTCTGTGAGGCCTGGATCATAGGAGGTGGTGAGTGCGCCAGCCATTGGGGGTATAAAGGTGCCATTTATCTTTTTCTATAGCCCTCTTGAAAGTGCAAGATATGGAGGACTCTAAATCTAATTACCTGTTTTTATTGTGAGGAGGCTACGGTATACCCACCTGCTCAATTATGTTCCACATGCCTTGATAAAGTACTTATATCTAAGTAAACCAAGATGTTTAGTACGACCGAGCCGTCCACCTCTGAGAGGTCACCATCCCGGGAGGTACGTTCCCTGCATTCATCTCCTATTGCACATGCAGCTTCCCATTGCACTGATAATCCTCCTTCGGTAGGGGCCCTCTTACCGACAGACTTTGCTGACCAACTACAAATGGCAGTGTCTGCGGCCTTTAGTGCTTTACCTCGCCCTGCTACACGCAGGCGAAGGGTCAAATATTGCTATCCTTCCCAGGGATCATCTACCAACTTGTTGGATTTATGTGATATTAGTTTATCCGCTGATGAGGACGCCTCTGATACTTCAGAGGATGCTCTTTCTGGGTGGGAATCTGCTGCCTCGAAACCTCCGGCTGCAGAAGAACCAGACTTTAGATTTAGGATCGAGCACTTACGCTTTCTGTTAAAGGAGGTGTTGGCTACTTTAGAGGTTCCAGGACCTAAATTACCTGAGGAACCTTCTATTCCTAAGTTTAATAAAGTTTGAGGATGGGGTGGTGCCACAGACTTTCCCGGTTCCCGTAAAGATGGCAAATATTATTAAGAATGAATGGGAGATTTGGATCTTCTTTTTTCCCTTCTTCTTCCTTTAAGAAATTGTTCCCGGTTCCGGACTCTTAACTAGAGTTGTGGGGTTTCCATCCCTAAGGTGGATGGAGCTATCTCCACGCTCGCTAAGTGTACTACTATCCCACTTGAGGATAGTTCGTCATTTAAGGAGCCCATGGATAAGAAGCTAGAAACTCTGTTAAGGAAGATGTTTCAGCACACAGGGTATTTGTTTCAACCTGCAGCGGTGGTTGCTGCGGTGGTGGGAGCCACTACCTATTGGTGCAACTCTCTTTCAGAGATGATCAAGGTGGAAACTCCCCTTGAGGAAATCCAGAAAAGAATTAAGGCCTTGAGGGTAGCCAAATTATTTTATCTGTGATGCAAATATGCAGATCATTCGCCTGAATGCCAAGACATCAGGTTTTTCTGTTCTAGCCCGTAGGGCACTCTGGCTGAAGTCTTGGTCTGCGGACATGACTTTAAAATCTAGACTACTTTCCTTTTTATTTAAGGAGAAGATTCTTTTTGGTCCAGGCCTGGACACAATCACTGGGGGCAAGGGTGCCTTCCTACAGCAGGATAAGAAGGATCCTCCTCCGCAAAGCCTGATCAGTCAAAGGGGACTTGGAAACCGTCTCAATCTTGGAATAAATCCAAGCAGAACAAGAAGCCCACCGAAACAAAATCGCCATGAAGGGGCGGCCCCCGATCCCTTGATGGATCGTGTTGGGGCAGACTTTCTCTCTTTGTGGAGGCGTAGCTTGGGGACGTGCAAGACCCTTGGGTTCTAGGGGTCATCGCTCAGGGTTAAAGGATAGGTTTCAAATCTCATCCGCCCAGGGGCAGATTCCTCTTATCAAACCTGTCTTCAAGACCAGAAAAAGGAGAAACTTTCCTAGGGTGTGTCCGGGATCTCTCCTCCCTGGGAGTAATGGTGCCGGTACCTCTAGCTGAGAGAGATCTAGGGTACTACTCAAACCTTTTTGTGGTCCCAAAGAAGGAGGGCATGTTTCGCCCGATTCTGGACCTAAAGTGCCTAAACAAGTTCCTTTCGGTCCCATCGTTCAAGATGGAGACAATAAGGTCCATTCTGCCCTTAGTTCAACAGAGACAGTTCATGACTACGATAGACTTTCAGGATGCTTACCTGCATGTGCCAATACACAAGGATAACTTCAAGTTTTTAAGATTTGCATTTCTGGACCAGCACTTCCAGTTTATTGCTCTTCCATTTGGTCTAGCTACTGCCCCGAGAGTCTTTATGAAGGTTCTGGGGGCTCTGCTCACAGTAGCGAGATCCAGAGGTATTGCAGTAGTGCCATATTTGGACGACATCCTGGTTCAGGCTCCGTCCTGTTGGCTGGCAGAGGATCATTCAAGAGGTCTTCTTCTTCGATCTCATGGATGGAAGATAAAGAGTTCTCTGGTTCCCAGTACCAGGGTGGAATTCCTGGGTACGATAATAGATTCCATATCCATGAGGATATTTCTTACAGACCAGAGATTTTGCAAAATTACTTCAAATTGTCTTTCCCTTTAGACCTCCTTAAGTCCCTCTGTGGCCTGGTGTATGGAGGTAATTGGGCTTATGGTGTCCAGCATAGATATCATCCCATTCGCCAGATTCCATCTCAGACCTCTTCAGCTGTGCATGCTGAGGCAGTGGAACGGTGACCACTCGGATCTGTCACAACAGATTTCTCTGGACAACTGGTCAAGAGAATCGCTCTCTTGGTGGCTCTGTCCAGATCACCTGTCCCAAGGGACATCCTTCTTGAGACCATCCTGGGAGATAGTGACTATGGACGCAAGTCTATCAGGATGGGGAGCTATTTGGGGTGCCAGGAAGGCACAGGGCCTGTGGACTCGAGAGGAATCTCTCCTCCCGATCAACATTTTGGAACTTCGAGCGATCTTCAATGCTCTGAAGGCTTGGCATCTTCTGGGTTCATCCCAGTTTATCAGATTTCAATCAGACAACATAACCTCGGTGGCTTACATTAGCCATCATGAGGCATGAGGGGGAACAAGAAGTTCACTAGCAATGAGGGAAGTGTGTGTCGGATTCTAGAATGGGCGGAGACCCACAACTGCTCGCTGTCAGTGATCCACATTCCGGGTATGGACAACTGGGAGGTGGATTTCCTCAGCAGACAATCCTTTTATCCAGGGGAATGGTCTCTCAACCCCGAGGTGTTTGCGGAAATTTGCAACAGATGAGGGACGCCGGAGATAGATCTCATGGCGTCCTGGCTCAATTCCAAGCTACCCAGATATGGGTCACGGTCCAGGAATCCTCAGGAAGAGCTAATAGATGCATTAGCAGTACTTTGGAGGTTCAGTCTGGTTTACATCTTTCCACCATTACCATTTCTCCCTCCAGTAGTGGCCCGCATTATGCAGGAGCAAGCTTCGGCAATACTAATTGCTCTATCGTGGCTGCGAAGGATGTGATTCGCGGATCTGGTGGGTATGTCGTCATCTCCTTCATGGAGGTTACCTTGTCGCAGGGATCTGCTAGTACAGGGTCCTTTTGTTCACCAGAATCTAGATTCTCTGAGGCTGACTGCATGGAGATTGAATGCTTAGTCCTAGCCAAGAGAGGTTTTTCTGAGAGAATGATTGATACTCTCATTCAAGCTAGAAAGCCGGTCACCCGTCGCATCTATCATAAAGTGTGGAGGACCTACTTATTCTGGTGTAAAGAGCGTGGATTCCCCTGGCATAAGGTCAAGGTGTCCAGAATGCTTTCCTTTCTCCAAGAGGGTTTGGAGAAGAGACTTGACGCTAGTTCCCTAAACGGACAAATTTCAGCTCTATTGGTGTTATTACAGAAGAGGCTCGCAAAGCTTCCTGATATTCAGTCTTTTTTTCAGGCTCTGTCTAGAATCAGGCCTGTGTTTCGGCATTCTGCTCCTCCTTGGAGTTTAAATCTGGTTCTCAAGGTTTTGCAGAGGGCTCCGTTTGAGCCTATGCACTCGGTTGACATTAAATTACTGTCTTGAAAAGTTATTTTTCTACTGGCTATTGCTTCTGCACGTCGAGTCTCTGAGATGGCGGCCTTGCAATGTGAGCATCCTTAACTAGTTTTTCATGCTGATAAGGCTGTTCTTCATACTAGGTTGGGTTTTCTTCCTAAGGTTGTGTCTGATCACAACATTAATCAGGAGATTGTGGTTCCTTCCTTGTGTCCTAATCCTTCTTCGAAGGAACGGTTACTTCATAATTTGGATGTGGTTCGGGCTCTGAAATTCTATCTTCAGGCTACGAAGGATTTTAGACAGACTTCGGCATTGTTTGTGGTCTATTCTGGGAAGCGTAGAGGGCTGAAGGCTACTTCCACTTCCCTATCCTTTTGGTTGAGGAGCATTATCGCTTAGCATATGAAACAGCGGGACATAAGCCTCCTCAGAGTATTACGGCTCACTCAACTAGAGCTGTGGCTTCTTCTTGGCCCTTCAAGAATGAGTCCTCTATGGAGCAGATTTGTAGGTCCTCCTTACATACTATTTCAAATTTTACATTTTTGCTTCGACTGAAGCAGCTTTTGGGAGAAAGGTTTTGCAGGCTGTGGTGCCATCAGAATAGGGTCCGCCTCTCTTTTACCCTCCCATTTCTTTCAGTGTCCTCTAGTGCTTGGGTATATGTTTCCCACAAGTAAGGAATGAAGCCGTGGACTTTCCTCATATTAAAAAGGAAAACTTAAATTATGCTTACCTGATAATTTAATTTCCATCTGTATGAGGAGAGTCCATGGCCCGCGCCCATTTTTCATTGTTGGGCAGACCTACATTTTTTGTTTGTTCTTCTTGCACAATTTATACCCTGATATTTCTCCTACTGTTCCTTGTTCCCTCTGCAGAATGACTGGGGGATGAGGGGAGTGGGGGAGTTATTTAAGCCTTTGGCTGGGGTGTCTTTACCTTCTCCTGGTGGCCAGGTTCTGTATTCCCACAAGTAAGGAATGAAGCCGTGGACTCTCCTCATACAGATGGAAATGAAATTATCAGGTAAGCATAATTTAAGTTTTCTTTAAAATTAATGTCATGCCCAGGGTACTTTTTTTAATTATTCTTTATTTTTATATATCTTAAGAAACATACGTACAGTAAAAAAGACACACATAGAAATGAAAAATTAAAAGAAAAATGAACATAGAAAAAGAAGAATCCCTTATGAATGAAAATTATTTTCCCCAATATTGAATCTAATAGAAACAGAAGGAAGTATACTTTCCCAACAAAAAAAAAAATTGATAAAATTTTGCCATCCTATTGTTGTAAATTATAATGTTTTACAAGCAGGTATCGCAAATAACTTGGTAACAGTATAAATTATAGTGTTTCCATCATTTTGGTACTTCATAAACAAAAATAACTGACATATTTTTCCTCCAGGACCGAGATGGGACCATTGATTTCAGAGAGTACGTGATAGGTGTGGCAGTGCTATGTAATCCTGCCAATACCGAGGAGACTATTCAGTTTGCATTTAAGGTACGGGTTGCAGTTGGGAAATCCCAACATCTGAGTGCTATATAGTAGGATGAGTGTACCATACCTTAATTTCCTTTGCTGCTACAAAGGTTTGCATTACATTGTCTAACAGCCCTCTCACAACAAATAGGGTGGGGCTGAGGTAATATTTATAAAACTGTGGTCAAATGAAGCCCCAGCTGCTATGTTTAAACCCTTCAATGTCTAAAGTCAATGGTAATTGTATCCAAACTCATTCTAATCAGTTTTCAATAGATCTGTTTAGACATGATTTTCGTGAGCATGTTTCCATCTATTTTAAGAAAACTTTTTTTCTTAAAGATAGTAACATCTTTCAGTTAAGTTATTTAAAATGTTCTGAAAGCACATATATAGATAATAAAAAAACCCACAGGCTTTACTCAAAAAACATGAGTAAAGATATAGGGGCCGAATTATCAAGGGCCGAATGGCCCCTGATCACCCTGTTTCCGTGCGAGCCTTCAGGCTCACCGGAAACAGGAGTTAAGAAGCAGCAATCTTAAGACCGCTGCTCTTTAACTCGTCCGCCGCCTCTGAGCGGCAGACAGCAATCAGCCCGATCAAATACGATCAGGTTGATTGACACCCCCTGCTAGCGGCTGATTGGCCGCAAATCTATGGGGGCAGCATTGCACAAACAGTTCACCAGAACTGTTTGTGCAATATTAAATGCCGACAGCGTATACTGTCGGCATTTAGCGATGTCGGGCGGACATGATTCGCTATAGCGAATCATGGTTGCCCTACATATGATAATTTGGCCCCATAATGTAAATGACCTAGTAAAGATGGGAACAATATATATATGTGTGTGTGTGTATATATATATATATATCAGAGAAATTCCAGCACTCGCTTACAAGCTCTCAGCTAAGATTAAAAGCAAAACTGGAAGAGTTAATTACCGCATGTGGCCAAATGGGACAAGCCCAGGTACCATGTCAAGGTCTCTTCCAAAACCTGGGTCCCTAATACAGTCATACAATTGCCATCTCTCAATCAAACAAACTGGGAACAAGTCAGGGTTCACAAGCTTATGTAATCACCATAGACATATACAAAACACGGAAGGGGACTGCACTCTCAGATTGCACTCTCATGACCCTACACATCCCATGACCCTGCATCATGTTCAGCCCTGGGTGCTAATAGTACTCTCAGGAAGCTGTGCTGCCTCCAGACTAGTCACAGGCAGTTAACCGCAGACAAGTCTGGGTGCAAGGCCCATAGGGAAAATTACAAAATAAATTAATACAACATACAGAGAAAGTCCAGCACTCACTTACAAGCTCTCAGCTAAGATTAAAAGCAAAACTGGAAGAGTTAGTTACCGCATCTGGCCAAATGGGACAAGCCCAGGTACCATGTCAAGGTCTCTTCCAAAACCTGGGTCCCTAATACAGTCATTTTTATCTTTAAAAATTTCTGCAAAATTATTTAAAATGTTCTGAAAGTACATACCATAGAGCATAAAAAAGGGAAAAAAGGTGTTACTCCTCTAAAACATCCACTCAAATCTGCTAAATAAAAGTATTTAGTCATTTTTATTCTCAGTTTTACAACCAAAAACCGTAGCACAAAGTAATTTTAAGAAATATATAGGGCACTAAATATGAAGGACACGCATTTTCTTTACACATAAGTTATATATACTTTTGTTTAAAAAAACTCTGAAAAAATCCAAGAGTACATTAGGATTTTCATATCTGAAACTTGGAACCATATATGGTCAATGGCTTCAGAATCAACCAATAAAAGTACATGAAATTATAGAAGCTGGAAAACTTCAAAATAGCCAAGAATGATTTACTGAGCAGGACATTCTAGCGTAAAACTAAACTTTTCTGTTTTTGTTAAATTAAAACTGTTTTGTTTTAAAATGGCTAAGGACACAGTGATTTTTGCATTCCTGGAACACCCCAACTCTGCTCCATATGAGGATAAAACCAATGATTAGTGCATATGCATGTATGCATGTGTCTCACTTGCTTAACAGCTGTTTCCTTATCTGGAATAGCACAAAAGCACAACTTTATGTATGTATTTATTAACCCCACAGACCCGCACAAAACCTTTCTGCTAGCTGCATATTTCTTGTTTCCCTATTTGTTTGGATATTGGGTTAATTTGATTTTACCTGCAGTTTTGGAATAAAATTACTTTTACCATCTGATCAGTATCGAGCTCTTCTACCGGATCCTAAGAGGCAGGTGATGCTGTGAACTGTTGTATAAGTACAATATCCTTTCATAATTTATTTTATCCCCTTTTCCTGTAAACCATGAAAATTCTTGGTTTTCTCAATCTTACTGAGTTTCTATAAATAATGGGTGCCACCATATTAAATCTAGCATTCCTCTTATCTCTCTCTTTTTCTGAGGACAACAGGCAATAAAGTGTCCAAACACTAAAGTGTGAAAGCAAATGGAAAACCCTGTTAGATAGCTATTTTAATATTGTCATATTGCACAACGTCATTGTTTGTGTAGAGATTAAAATACTTTATAGAAACTAAATTTAGACTTTTTTTCAATATTTTATTTAATATTTTATTTCAATATTTAAACAGCTAACATAATTTTAAAAAATACATTTGCATAATAGTCTCAGGCTAATCTTTGCTTTGAATACCTCATTATAATTAGCATCTATTTAATGTTTAATATCCATTTAAGTAAAAGATCTTAAAATTTAATTTTAAACTAATAAGAAAGACATCTTGCCAGTATCATTGGGTTATAAGAATAACTCCCACATGTGTACTGACGGAGAAGATCAAACCTAGATAAGATTATAAGGATATTAATATCTCACAGGAGGAAGTGGCCACAATTTGTCCCGCTTACAATAGTGAGCTTTACAAAGTTTTTTTTTAAATTCCTTTCTAACATTTAAACTATTGAGCAGATGCAATCGTGCTAAACTGTGTATTCTTACAGTACCAAACAGGTTTGATTGTAATATCACATTTGGTCCAGAATGAACATCATATTGCAAGTAAACACATTCTGTACAGTGAGAATTTAGCCATTAAAGAATGGAACATTCATTCTGCAACATTTTTTATCCATAATATCTAAATGTGCCGGCATTGTCAGTTGGAAAAAACATTTTTAGGCAGACCAGATAAAGCAGTATCAAATTTAAGAGTATTGGAAAGGATAAAAATACCTTTTTGGGTATATCAAACTATTTTAAATTTTTAGCAAAATTCTTCAGATAAATTGTCTTAATAGTTTCAGAAACAGAGAAACATTCACAAACTTTTGGCCTTGTCAGAGGAAAATTGGGCTGTTCATCCTCTATTCCCAGAGTCTCTAATGGATTTGATGAAAGGCAGCAGAAACAAAAGTAGCACAAATATCAGAGTTATTAGAAGAAACCTATCTAGCAGAATCACAATCAGGCTTCCCAGGAACAGTGGTCGTGGCAAAATGTCCTCCAAAAATTTGCCCAATACACACTTCACATGGCTTTTTATCCTGCCAGCAAGGACTGGTACATATTGAACAGATGGGATATATATAACTGGAGCTAAGGGCTACAAATATATAAACATAAGCAAAAAGGAATTAAGAAAGCAGAGAAGCCCAGAAAAAAAGGGCACTACGTACCTGAGGTCACCTTGGCAATCACGGGCTCCATAACAGTTGCAGCAGTGGGAAATGAAGATATACATATAAAACTCCATGAAGTAATAAACTACACACATGCTATGCACTATGCAAGGAAATAGGCACCAAACATCCACATGACTTAGATCCAATGTCTTTGTGGAAATAAAGAACGTTGAGCAAAGCAGAAAGATACAGAGCTCCTAACTCACCATAAAGGCCCATGCTAAATTTCCAAAACAGGCCTCAGACAAGACCCATGCAGCATCACATCCTTCTAATGTCATGGGACATGGTGGATTTCACACATCAACCCTAGAATGGAGAAACTTACCAGCTTACACCAAACTGGTGACAGAAGCAAAGGATATATTGGTTTGTACACAGGTAATCGGTAACAGACAGCCAAAACCTGGCACCATATAAAGACTGCCTTATAGCACTTGAGCGAAAGCCTAGGGTGAGCTAACATCTGGATGTCAGATAACAGTGGTGCACTAAATCCATCATAAAGTAGACTTCTATGTGGTCCACTGAAAACTCATGTTAGCTATCACTTAATTGCTAAGCCTAAGGTGTACTAAGCCAGATGTCAAATACTTGAGTTCTTTACTAACATGTAAACTATGATTTTCTATTGAGATATAAGTTTAAAACACTGTACACATAGATACATAAATACTCAAACAGTACATATGTGCACACACATATACACATATATACATACACACTAGACATGTGCATTCCTTTTCGGAAAAATCAAAGAAAATGTCATTTTCGTTATAGGTTTTACTTTACTGAAAAAAGGAAATAAAATACTTTATTTTCTTTTTAAAAATTTCGTTTTTTGTTTTAAGTTGGTGGATGCTGTTTTTATAATGCAAGCAGGCATTATCCAATGAATTCAAACCAGAAAGGAGCAGCAGAATAGATAGTTTCTCTCAGCCTGTCAGTGGAAGCCTGTGATGTTTTCTAGCCAACCAGCAATCTCGGGCGAGGAAGGGAAATCAGAGGGCATTTTTAACTTATTGCAGAGCTGCTGAGCGGCTCAGGTCTGTGGAGAACCTAGAGGAGGCTATGGTCAAACACATCTGTTGGTTTTGTCTCAGTAGCATTATGCATAGCAATGCTCGTGAAACTGCTACTTTAAGCGGGTCAGTCACACATACAGGCCCATTTATCAAGCTCCGTATGGAGCTTGAAGGGCCGTGTTTCTGGCGAGTCTTCAGACTCGCCAGAAACACAACTTATGAAGCAGCGGTCTAAAGACCGCTGCTTCATAACCCTGTCCGCCTGCTCTGAGCAGGCGGACAGGAATCGCCGGAAATCAACCCGATCGAATACGATCGGGTTGATTGACAGCTCCCTGCTGGCGGCCGATTGGCCGCGAGTCAGCAGGGGGCGGCGTTGCACCAGCAGCTCTTGTGAGCTGCTGGTGCAATGTTAAATGCGGAGAGCGTATTGCTCTCCGCATTTAGCGAGGTCCGCAAGCCCTTTGATAAATGGGCCCCATATTGTTTGTGTAACCCTGGGCGAAACAATCGAAATAGACTGCCAGCCACTGATCTTGTGGTTCCTGTGGGGAAGGAAAGGGTTTGCGGCTTTGTTTATTTTTTCAGTCGTATTTAGTTGTCACGACACTTAAGAGGAAAATAAATACTATTTGGCAGACTTAGAACTCTGTAACTAAATCATAAAAGAAAAATGTAAAGTGAGTAGTGGAAAACTTATCTATGCGGACATGTATTCAACATGTATTCAACATGCATACTGTAGTGTACTACTGATCATAGGCCCTCAACAACTTTACTAACTACACAACACAGAGATAATGTCTCTGAGTTTTTGTTTTTGTTTAACTACTAATAAAATTAAGTGCGGCTACATAACTGACTAATGCCTAGATTACGAGTTTTGCGGTAAGAGCTGCTCGGTAATAACTTGCAAGTTATTGCACCGCTCACTTCCCTACAGCGCTGGTATTACAGGTTTACAAAAACCCGACTTTAACAGGCAAAATGTGAGCGTAAAGCAAAATTGAGCTCCATACCGCACTCCAATACCAGCGCTGCTGAAAAAAGCAGCGTAAAGCTCCGTAACGCTGCCCCATTGATTCCTATGGGGAAAGAAAATTTATGTATACACCTAACACCCTAACATGAACTCCGAGTCTAAACGCCCCTAATATTACACTTATTAACCCCTAATCTGCTGCCCCCAACATCGCCGACACCTACATTATACTTATTAACCCCTAATCTGCCGCTCCGGACATCGCCGCCACTATAATAAACATTAACCCCTAAACCGCCGCACTCCCGCATCAAAAACACTAGTTAAATATTATTAACCCCTAATCTGCCGCCCCTAACATCGCCGCCACCTACCTACATTTATTAACCCCTAATCTGCCGCCCCCAACGTCGCCGCCACTATACTAAATATCCTCACATACAAATACACACACATATCTCCTCACATACAAATACACACACATATATCTCCGCACATACAAATACACACACATACCTGTATATCTCCTCACATACAAATACACACACATATATCTCCTCACAAACAAATACACACACATATATCTCCTCATATACAAATACACACACATATATCTCCGCACATCCAAATACACACACATATATCTCCTCACATACAAAAACAAACACATATAATTCCTCACATACAAATACACACACATATATCTCCACACATAGAAATACACACACATATATCTCCTCACATACAAATACACACACACATATCTCCTCATATACAAATACACACACATATATATCCTCACATACAAATACACACACATATCTCCGCACATACAAATACACACACATATCTCCTCACATACAAACACACACACATATCTCCGCACATACAAATACACACACATATATATCCACACATAGAAATACACACACATATATCTCCTCACATACAAATACACACACACATATCTCCTCATATACAAATACACACACATATATATCCCCACATACAAATACACACACATATCTCCTCACATACAAATACACACACATATATCTCCGCACATACAAATACACACACATATATCTCCTCACATACAAATACACACACATATCTCCTCATATACAAATACACACACATATATCTCCACACATAGAAATACACACTCATATATCTCCACACATACAAATACACACACATATATCTCCTCACATACAAATACACACACATATATCTCCACACATACAAATACACACACATATATCTCCTCACACACAAATACACACACATACAAATACACACACATATATCCTCTCACACACAAATACACACACATACAAATACACACACATATATCCTCTCACACACAAATACACACACATACAAATACACACACATATATCCTCTCACACACAAATACACACACATATATCTCCACACATACAAATACACACACATATATCTACTGTAACAGGGACCACTGTTAACCACGGTCTTCTAGGGCACAAATGCAGCACAGGACAATCCACTGTAGTTTAAAAGGCTTTATTTTTCACAGCAATAACAAACAGGCAGTTCATTTTCAAAAGAGGGAAATCCTTCCTCTGCAGCAAAGCAAGTACTTTTAAATGTGTCCCAGCACTTCACAGCATTCCACAAGTGCTTTGTAAAAATAATGTCCTTTTACAGTTCACAGGAACAAAAGTCTTTTACACAGTGTAACAAACACACACACCAGCTTCTGTAGCTGTATATCTCTCTCTCAAGGCCTAAGTGAGGCTTCTATTTAAACCCTCACAACTTCTAATTAGCCACACCTGTGATTAGCTGCTGGACAGCTTCCCAGCTGTCTGGGATAATCAAATACACACTCTTTCTCCCTGGGGTTTTAACTGAAAGGAGAAATAGCATGTACAATGCTTGGTCTTAAATATCTTCCATTTATAACCAGGCCTTGCTTTCTGTCACATATCCTCCCCCCCCAGCTCACACCCAGTGGGTTGAGCGACCATGGACATCAATGAATGTACCAGAGACAAACCATCAGCATTGCCCTGCAAAAGACCGGCCCTGTGCTGAACAGTAAAATTGAAGGGTTGCAAGCTAAGAAACCACCTAGTAACCCTTGAATTTGTTTCCTTATTCTGACTCATCCATGTGAGAGGAGCATGATCTGTTATTAATTTAAATTTTCTTCCCAACAGATAGTACCTAAGGGTCTCTAAAGCCCACTTAAAGGCAAGGCATTCTTTCTCCACTATAGAATAGTTCTTTTCCTGTGGAATAAGTTTTCTGCTTAGGAAAAGGACAGGATGCTCTTCTCCCTGACACTCCTGCGAGAGAACTGCTCCTAAACCAATATCAGAGGCATCTGTCTGTACAATAAAATCTTTATCGAAATTGGGGGTTACCAAAACTGGATGGGCACAAAGGGCTTCTTTCAAATGCTTAAAAGCTTGTTCTGCTTCTGGAGACCATTTTATCATAATTGGGGCCCTTGCTTTTGTGAGATCTGTCAAGGGTGCCGCAATTGCAGCGAAATTCGGGATAAACCTTCTATAATAACTAGTTATCCCAATAAATGCTCTTACTTGTTTTTTAGTTAGAGGCTGTGGCCAGTTCTGTATGGCCTCTACTTTTGTTGTCTGAGGTTTAACTAATCCTCTACCAATAGTATAACCCAAGTACTTAGCTTCCTGTAAACCAACGGTACATTTTGCAGGATTGGCAGTTAACCCAGCGGACCGTATTGCATCAAGTACTGCTTGAACTTTTGGAAGATGGGATTCCCAATCTGTACTATAAATTATAACATCATCCAAATATGCTGCCGCATAACGAACATGGGGTTTCAGAATTCTATCCATCATCCTCTGGAATGTTGCCGGGGCCCCATGTAAACCAAATGGCAACACCGTATACTGAAATAAGCCCTCTGGGGTTGAAAAAGCTGTCTTTTCCTTTGCTTGACTAGTGAGAGGCACCTGCCAATACCCTTTCGCTAAATCAATTGTAGTGAGATAACATGCTTTTCCTAGCCTTTCTATCAACTCATCTACCCTAGGCATTGGGTAGGTGTCAAATTTGGAAACACAATTAAGCTTACGAAAGTCATTACAGAACCTTAATGAACCATCCGGCTTTGGAACAAGCACAATTGGACTGTTCCACTCACTTTGTGATTCCTCAATTACCCCAAGCTTTAACATTTTTTCTACCTCCAGTTTAATAACCTTTCTATGAGCCTCAGGGACCCTATAGGGTTTAAGGCAGACCTTCTTCCCTGGTTCTGTTATTATGTCATGCTTAATAACATTAGTTTTTCCCGGTACCACAGAAAATACCTCTTTGTTCATTCTAATAAAATCCTTGACCTCTCTTTTCTGATGTACAGATAGGGTTTCCGATATATTTACCTCTGGTTCAGTGACAGGGAGTTCTGTAGGTTTTACCAGATTTATATGATATATTTGCTCAGGTTTCCTTCTCCCTGGCTGACTTACTTTGTAATTAACATCATTTATAACCCTGATATTATTTCTTGCCTCTTCCAATGTTGGATCCTCCCATTGGGTTTTTTTAAAATTACCAGGGCCACCAACCAGATCTATCAAATCATCAATATTTTCCAAGCTAGTACTTGGTACTTCATTACTCTGAGAAGGTTGATCACCTACTAATACAGGCATAGGGCAATAAATCTTATTTTTCTCCTTTTCAATGGAACCCCCTTCAAAATCAGTTTCAGAGAAAGGAAATACATAAATATCAGAAGTTTGACATATTTCTGGAGATTCCCATAACTCCAGAAATTTTGGAAAATTTCTCCCTATCACAACCTCATGGTCTAAATTTGGTACTACACCAACACAATATTTTAATTTACCACACTGAGTCTCAATCTCCACCTCAGCTGTAGCATATTCCCGTTTATCTCCATGAACACAGATAATTGCCATTTTTTCCCCATAATCTAATACTGCATCTGGTACTAAAGATTTAGCCACTAGTGTGACCATACTTCCTGAATCAAGCAAAGCCCTAGACACTTTACCATTAACCGTCACAGTACACCAATGGGAATCATTATTAACAGAGCTGTTGCTATTAGACAATAGTGAATGTGCAACATTACAGTCCATAAATTCATCTTTATCACAGTCTCTAGCAATATGTCCAACCTCATTACATTTAAAACATCTTACAGGTTGGTTATATTTAAATGTTTCCTTAATTCCTGGGGAAATGTCTCTGGTGTTTTGCCTATACACCTGCTGCTCTCTTATCCCCTTTATCCCCTGAACAGTCTTACCAGTTCTTGTAGAGCTCTGGGACTTGGGATTGTGGGGCTGATCCATTGAAGATTGTTGCAAAACTTCTCCTGAAGCTATAAATCTTTCGACCAATCCAATCAACTGATCCGCTGTTTGAGGATCACCTTGATTAACCCACCGCCGCAGGGAAGCAGGTAATCCTCGCTGAAACCGGTCCATCACCAGTAGTTCCACTATTTTGGTAGCTGAATTAACCTCTGGTTGCAGCCACTTCCTGGCAAGGTGTATAAGGTCGAACATCTGGGATCTTGCAGCATTATGAGATGAAAACATCCAGGAATGGAATCTTTGTGCACGGACTGCAGAAGTCACCCCCAGGCGTGCAAGGATTTCTGCTTTCAATTTCTCATAGTCACTGGCTTGTGCTGGCTCTAAATCAAAGTAGGCCTTCTGAGGTTCACCACTAAGAAATGGCGCAAGTATACTCGCCCACTCAACTGTCGGCCATTTTTCTCTTTCTGCTGTGCGTTCAAATGCCAAAAGATACGCCTCAACATCATCAGCTGCTGTCATTTTTTGAAGATAATGACTAGCCCTTATTACTCTGGAACCTTGGCTGCCACCAACATATTCAGAGTTCAGTCTTTCTGATATGGCTTGAACCTCTCGTTGCAGAGTCTGTGTAGCACTTTGCTGCTCCTCCCGGGTCTTCCTGAATGTCTCAGCTTGCACAGCAGCCATCTGTTGTATCAACAATTCAGTGTTCTCCTTCTGTGATTTAGCCAGCAGCATAGCACTCTCTGACTGGGCCAAGACCAACTGTTGCAGTGCTGCACTATTTTCAGCAGCTTTTCTGTTAGTCTCTTGCTGTATAGCATTAGAATGGATCAAAGCTTTAATGACCTCCTCCATGTTGCTTGCAGATTATTATGCCCACAGACTTACAACGTGGTTGCCCGCATTCTCCACCAAGTGTAACAGGGACCACTGTTAACCACGGTCTTCTAGGGCACAAATGCAGCACAGGACAATCCACTGTAGTTTAAAAGGCTTTATTTTTCACAGCAATAACAAACAGGCAGTTCATTTTCAAAAGAGGGAAATCCTTCCTCTGCAGCAAAGCAAGTACTTTTAAATGTGTCCCAGCACTTCACAGCATTCCACAAGTGCTTTGTAAAAATAATGTCCTTTTACAGTTCACAGGAACAAAAGTCTTTTACACAGTGTAACAAACACACACACCAGCTTCTGTAGCTGTATATCTCTCTCTCAAGGCCTAAGTGAGGCTGCTATTTAAACCCTCACAGCTTCTAATTAGCCACACCTGTGATTAGCTGCTGGACAGCTTCCCAGCTGTCTGGGATAATCAAATACACACTCTTTCTCCCTGGGGTTTTAACTGAAAGGAGAAATAGCATGTACAATGCTTGGTCTTAAATATCTTCCATTTATAACCAGGCCTTGCTTTCTGTCACACTACACACATACAAATACACACACATATATCTACACACATACAAATACACACACATATATCTCCTCACATACAAATACACACACACATATATCATCACATACAAATACACACACATATCTCCTCACATACAAATACACACACATATATCTCCGAACATACAAATACACACACATATCTCCTCACATACAAATACACACACATATCTCCTCACATACAAATACACACACATATCTCCTCACAAATACACACACATATATCTCCACACATAGAAATACACACACATATATCTCCTCACATACAAATACACACACACATATCTCCTCATATACAAATACACACACATATATATCCCCACATACAAATACACACACATATCTCCTCACATACAAATACACACACATATATCTCCGCACATACAAATACACACACATATATCTCCTCACATACAAATACACACACATATCTCCTCATATACAAATACACACACATATATCTCCACACATAGAAATACACACTCATATATCTCCACACATACAAATACACACACATATATCTCCTCACACACAAATACACACACATATATCTCCTCACATACAAATACACACACATATATCTCCACACATACAAATACACACACATATATCTCCTCACACACAAATACACACACATACAAATACACACACATATATCCTCTCACACACAAATACACACACACATATCTCCACACATACAAATACACACACATATATCTCCACACATACAAATACACACACATATATCTACACACATACAAATACACACACATATATCTCCTCACATACAAATACACACACATATATCTCCACACATAGAAATACACACACATATATCTCCTCACATACAAATACACACACACATATATCATCACATACAAATACACACACATATCTCCTCACATACAAATACACACACATATATCTCCGAACATACAAATACACACACATATCTCCTCACATACAAATACACACACATATATCTCTGCACATACAAATACACACACATATATCTCCTCACATACAAATACACACACATATATCTCCTCATATACAAATACACACACATATATCTCCACACATAGAAATACACACACATATATCTCCTCACATACAAATACACACACATATATCTCCTCACACACAAATACACACACATACAAATACACACACATATATCTCCTCACACACAAATACACACACATATATCTCCACACATATAAATACACACACATATATCTCCACACATACAAATACACACACATATATCTACACACATACAAATACACACACATATATCTCCTCACATACAAATACACACACATATATCTCCACACATACAAATACACACACATATATCTCCTCACACACAAATACACACACATACAAATTCACACACATATATCTACACACATACAAATACACACACATATATCTCCTCACACACAAATACACACAAATACAAATACACACACATATATCTCCACACATACAAATACACACACATATATCTACACACATACAAATTCACACACATATATCTACACACATACAAATACACACACACACACATATACACCTTCTCAATCCAACACCTTGTCATATACCATATCCCTATATTACCGTTAAAACATTTATTTTAAGAAAAAAATATGTATATATATGATTGAAATATTATTTTTTATGTGTTTTGTTACGCTTATTTTAAAACTTTACTTCAGGTCTCCAAGAAGACTAACGCTAGATTAGTTTTTGTCGGTAAGGCTTGCGGGGCTAACAAACCTTTTTTTCCCGCCGCTCCCTTAAGACAACGCTGGTATTATAGGTTTTTTTTTAAACCTGGCGTTAGCCGCAAAAAGATGAGCGTAGAGCAGAATTTAGCTCCACATCTCACCTCAATACCAGCGTTGCTTAAGTCAGCGGTGAGCTGGCTAAACGTGCTCATGCACAATTTCCCCATAGGAAACAATGGGGCTGAGCTGGCTGAAAAAAAACCTAACACTTGCAAAAAAGCAGCGTCCAGCTCCTAACGCAGCCCCATTGATTCCTATGCGGAAAGGAATTTTATGTCTACACCTAACACCCTAACATGAACCCGAGTCTAAACACCCCGAATATTACACTTATTAACCCCTAATCTGCCGCCCCCGCTATCGCTGACACCTACATTATATTATTAACCCCTAATCTGCCCTCCGGACACCGCCGCCACCTACATTATACTTATTAACCCCTAATCTACTGCCCCCAACATCGCCGCCCCCTACATTATAGTTATTAACCCCTAATCTGCCCCCCCAACGTCGCTGCAACTATATTAAATTTATTAACCCCTAATCTTCCGACCCCCAACGTCGCCGCTACTATATTACGATTATTAACCCCTAAGCCTAAGTCTAACCTTAAGTCTAACCCCCCCTAACTTAAATATAATTTAAATTAAACGAAATAAATTTATCATAATTAACTAAATTAATCCTTTTTAAAACTAAATACTTACCTATAAAATAAACCTTAAGTTAGCTACAATATAACTAATAGTTACATTGTATCTATCTTAGGGTTTATTTTTATTTTACAGGCAAGTTTGTATTTATTTTAACTAGGTACAATAGGTACAATAGTTATTAAATAGTTATTAACTATTTAATAACTACCTAGCTAAAATAAGTACAAAAGTACCTGTAAAATAAACCCTAACCTAAGTTACAATTACACCTAACACTACACTATCATTAAATAAATTACCTAAACTACCTACAATTATTTACAATTATTTACAATTAAATTAAATAAACTAAATTACGAAAAAAACACTATATTACAGAAGAAAAAAAAAAAAGAATCACAAGAATTTTAAACTAATTGCACCTAATCTAATCCCCCTAATAAAATAAAAAAGCCCCCCAAAATAATAAAATTCCCTACCCTATACTAAATTACAAATAGCACTTAAAAGGGCTTTTTGCGGGGCATTGCCCCAAAGTAATCAGTTCTTTCACCTGTAAAAAAAATACAATACCCCCCCCAACATTAAAAACCACCACCCACACACCCAACCCTACTCTAAAACCCACCCAACCCCCCCTTAAAAAAGCCTAACACTACCCCCCCTGAAGATCTCCCTACCTTGAGCTGTCTTCACCCAGCCGGGCACAAGTAGACCTCCAGAGGGGCAGAAGTCTTCATCCGATCCGGGCAAAAGAGGTCCTCCAAGCGGCAGAAGTCTTCATCCAAGCGGCATCTTCTATCTTCATCCATCCGGAGCGGAGCGGGTCCATCTTCAATCTAGCCGACGCGGAGCCATCCTCTTCAAACGACGTCTTAACACTGAATGAAGGTTCCTTTAAATGACATCATCCAAGATGGTGTCCCTTGAATTCCGATTGGCTGATAGTGTTTTTTTTTCCGTAATTTAGTTTATTTAATTTAATTGTAATTAATTGTAGGTAGTTTAGGTAATTTATTTAATGATAGTGTAGTGCTAGGTGTAATTGTAACTTAGGTTAGGATTTATTTTACAGGTAATTTTGTACTTATTTTAGCTAGGTAGTTATTAAATAGTTAATAACTATTTAATAACTATTGTACCTAGTTAAAATGAATACAAACTTGTCTGTAAAATAAAAATAAAACCTAAGATAGATACAATGTAACTATTAGTTATATTGTAGCTAGCTTAGGGTTCATTTTATAGGTAAGTATTTAGTTTTAAATAGGAATAATTTATTTAATTATGTTAAATTTATTTTGTTTAATTTAAATTATATTTAAGTTAGGGGGGGTTAGGGTTAGGGTTAGACTTAGGTTTAGGGGTTAATACCTTTAATATAGTAGCAGAGATGTTGGGGGTGGCAGATTAGGGGTTAATAAATGTAGTAGGTGTCGGCGATGTTAGGGACGGCAGATTAGGGGTTAATAAAATTGAACTAGTGTTTGCGAGGCGGGAGTACGGCGGTTTATGGGTTAATATATTTATTAAAGTGGCGGCGATGTCTGATCGGCAGATTAGGGGTTAATATATTTAATATTTAAGTGTTTCTGAAGTGGGGGGGCCTCGGTTTAGGGGTTAATAGGTTGTTTATGGGTGTTAGTGTACTTTTTATCACTTTAGTTAAGAGTTTTATGTTACGGCGTTAGCCCATAAAACTCTTAACTACTGACTTTTAAATGCAGTAGGAGTCTTGACTGGAGAGGGTCTACCGCTTACTTCTTCCAAGACTCGTAATACCAGCGTTAGGCAAATCCCATTAAAAAGATAGGATACGCAATTGACATAAGGGGATTTGCGGTAGCCTCGAGTCGCGGAAGAAAAGTGAGCGGTAGACCCTTTCCTGCCTGACTCGTAATACCAGCGGGTATTAAAAAGCAGCGTTGGGACCTCTAAACGCTGCTTTTTAAGGCTAACGCCAAACTCATAATCTAGGCGTTGATTTGCTATTATGTGTTGTGCTCGATGCAGAACCTAACTCACCACTTTCAAAATGAGGGATAATAGCACATCTTGCGCTATCCATTGAAAGTATAGGGTGTGCTAAAAAAAGAAAATGTTAGGATTCTCTGGTAAATCTTTTGTACCATTCGCTTGCAATTCCAGATTGTGTGCTATTCTTATCGCAGAGTCGTGATATGGATAGCGCACCCTGCACTATCGATTACGATTCACTTCTAATCTAGGGCATTGCGTATTACTGTGATTGATGTTGTAGTCAAGGCCTGTTGTCAATAAATTGTGTGTATGAAAAGGGGATAACATATACAGTACTTGTTCAGACACTTCAAATACTGTCAGTGCTGGACATATTTAAATGATAAGACACCATATCATGTTTTTTTTTTCTATATTCATGAATTTAAAAAAAAAAAAAAAAACATTTCCTTAAAGGGACATAAACCCCCCACATTTTTCTTTCATGATTCAGATAGAACATATCATTTTAAACATCTTTCCATTTTACTTCTATTGTCAAATTTTCTTCATTTTCTTATT